>NC_092814.1:324938990-325103990 GCF_023375885.2 Dermacentor andersoni
ACACATAATTTAGGAGATCCGGAATGCGACACAGGTCATTTATGTAAATTATTAATTACAGTGAACCAAGTATGCATCCTTGTAGGACACCCTTGTTAACTTTAGCATGCGAGGATGTCTCCTGATTGTTAGCTACATATTGGTAACGGTCTTTCAAGCAATTTTGTAGTAACCTATTGGCTGTAACACAGACGCCGTAACTGTTAAATTTTTCCAGAAGAACGCTATGACACACGGTATCGAATGCTTTACGGAAGTTTACAAACAGTCCGAGCGTGTATAGTTTTCCCGCGAAATTACTTAGTATCTCATTTTTTTATACCGAGTAATGAAAGCTCGGTGGATTTGCCTCACTGAAAGCCAAACTGGGCCTCACCTATGATATTGTACTTATTAAAAAAAAATCTGTAGTCTAATAGTAACAGCACTTTCAAACATTTTCTACAGGATCGGAAGTACCGATATTGGTCGGTAATTAGCAATTTCTTGGTCACTACCACGTTTGAAGAACGGGCACACACGAGCTATCCTCAATTGATCAGGAAAAACAACAGTATAGAAGGTTAAATTAACAATGACACGTGTACTTGTTTATCTTTTTCGGGAGACCGCTTTTCATGTTATCGCTCAGCGCGAGACGCGCTGAGCGATAATTGGGAGTTTATCGGGAGATATCGCTCCCGATAACCGGGAGCGATATCGGGCGTTTCTCGAATGTTATAGATGGTTCTTTCTGCAGTCTGTTGTCACCGAAGCTTGCGTAATCCCACTGCATGTGCGACGCGAATTGTGCAGAACTTTCTGGAAAACACGCGGGCACCAGCGATTATTCTAAAACCTTGGATGGCTCACGTATAAAAAACAACACGCTTGACCGGCAGATCAGATTTCGACGATCGCTGACCGCATTTGCCGCTGTCGCTGTGCTTTGAGTGTAACTTGCGCTTGTAATGTCCATCAACAACGCGAAAACAAAACAAAGAACAAAAACGTTACGCAAAACAAAAACATCGTAATTAACCAACAAAGTTTGTTGCGGGTCGACCCAACATTGCACTGAATCATTGGCCAATGCACCTTGGAGCGATGTCCCCGACAGATGCAGCTTCGGATGGCGGTTTCTCGTCGTTGTGTTCAAGGGGCGTTGGGTGTGTTCGCGTCTCGATGATTTCGTCTGTGTAGAGGGCGTTGGAGAGGCAGCATAAGCGAATAAAGGCGAGGTTTTCTGCCCAAATACAACGTCTGGCAACTTGAATTGTGCCGTTCCGTGTCGTTCTTCGCATTGCAGTGAATAAAAGTTAGTTTTGTAATTATTTTCATAGCCTTCTGCATGAATAATTGCATATAATTGTATATAGCTTCATGTCAGTGGATATAAATAGCATCCACCGACTCCTGCAGTACAAGTCGTTCAGGAGTAACGTGAAGAGAACGTCTCAAGTGTTTTTTTTTATCCAACTGTCTGTCCAGGCGTGTTCGCGACAACTGTTTTTTTTTTTTTGCCGGAATGCACCTCAAGTTCTCCTACTTTAATCAATAAACCATATATAATTGATAGAAAAGTCGGCGAACTACAAATAAATAAATAAATAAATAAATAAATAAATAAATAAATAAATAAAGTTTCCAGCTGGTGCCTCATCCGCACTATGCAAAGGCGCGCATACTTATCGTAACGTGCAGACTGCTCCTCTGGTACAATGAAGACAATGAACAGTATTTTGTAAGTGTACGCTGTAAGGTTTGTGGACGGGGTTGTAGGGAGGCCCTGGCTCTTCGTCGGGAACTAGGAGTACAGGATTTAACTACAATATTTACATTAAAGCATGAGATGCAGTTCAACAGTTTAGCATGACTCCCGAATGGAGCACGCAACACGAAGCACACAGCACACGAGCTCCAAGCACTTTGAGTTCACCTATGAACGTGCGGTTAATTTCGCAGGTACCACGCCTTCTCTCGGCTTTCGACCAATATCTGCGATCGACTTCCTCCCACTTTCGCTGCGTCCAGCCTACAGATTTCTCAAGCCGCTGTTGACTTCGTTCGATTGACTGCTCCAAACCTTGAATCTCTTTGTTCAATGCAGCAGCGTACTGCCTCGTTACTTCTGCTAGGCCTTCTTCCTGCGAAATGTTTTTCAGTTCCTGCCTAGCTTCTTCCTGTTTTTGCCTCATTTCTTCCTGTTCTTGCCTAATTGCTTCCTGTTCCCGTTTTTTGCATAGAATTCGTTTACCTAGATGTTCGATGAGTTTCAAGTCATCGTTACTTTGGAGAATGGTTTTACGAATTTCTGATTCCGTGAAGTTTTCCTCTACATCTATATCAAGAGCTCTTCACACAACCACAACAGGTCAGCTCTTGTCAAACACAATAGGACCGTGGTCGCTACTATAAGCTTTGGCTCTGCTGTCACACGATACTTGCTGCAATACACACGCAATCAGAATACAAGTAAAATATTCCCAGCGATTCAAATCTACAAACATACAGAAATTGAAGCCTGGATAATCTTACAGCCAAAACCAAGCGCTTACCACATCAAGCAGCACCATATCACCAGTCCTTTGCCGTATCCAGTCAGTTGTAAGAGGTGGTCAATCCCAAGTCGCCTCCAACTTGATCGCGATACCGGTTGGTCACCATGTTCCAAAGTCCGTGAGCTCTCATTGTTGTCTACGAGTTGTAGGCCGATCTCACCGCTGTCATCCAGATGTAATGATTGGGGTCGGGCATGAAATAGGTGGTAGCTGGCCCATGCCATCGTCCAACTTATCCACGCTGAGGACGTTGTTGAAAGGAGGGACTTGTTCTCATCGAGAACGAGGAATATGGGATTTATTTACAGTAGCTACATGAGAACGTTACAGTTCATCAGTCTAACATGACTGAAAGAGGAATGCACACTGAGGAGCCGCCAATGGCTCCTTAAATGCACTCTGTCCTCCCTAGATCCCTAGGTGAGGAAAAACGGCAGTTCACCGCCGACCACGTTTAGTCATAGCGGCGCCGAGGGGGTGTTGATGCGGCACATAGTCGCCCCTACAAAGCGAGTCGCCGCAGCAGGTGGGGAAGGGTTCCCAGGTCGCTCCTTGGAAGCGCGCCAACCCCGCAGCAGTAGCTGGCTGGGGAAAATTTTGTAGGTCGATACCCTTGCAGGCCGTTCGTAATACCGCCAAGTGGACATGTCAGTTTTGTCAGTTGCTGAAGAGTTGATTGGCTGGGGAAGCCTGTCTCCTTTTCGCGCGTACCTGAGCCCAGCCAATCAGCGCCTTAGCAGCAGACGAAATGGACATGTCCGCGCCGTGGGCAATTACCAATTTACCCCCCCCCCCCCCCCCCCCCCCATATATCATGGCTTCGGCAAGAGTCGCAAGATCCGCATGCTGCGCCGCCAAAACATCTTTCAAATGAAATACTAAAGACCGTCGTGCTGTCTTGCTCACTTTGTGCTTGTGTCGACAAGAGGTACCTTTTAGTCACGCAGCGGTAGTTCTTCAAAATTCGTGGTGCTTAGAAGGTCGAGAGTTTCAGGGAAGTGTCTCTTCGTCATTCTTGCGTTTCGTTTCGTATCGCTCTAGGAGAGCGACAGAGCCACCAAAACATGCCACGGCGGCAAATATGGTCAGGTGTACACGAACCGACATACTTCTGACGATGACTGCAGTAATTAAGTGCGCTATTCTGTCAATGCCTCCGAGCGGTCACGTTTAGCGCATTTTTTAGACACGTGAGAACACGTGACCCGAATACACAGAAAAGGGCCGACAATAGTTAAAAGCGGTCTTCAAGTTCATAATCATAAGAGAGGGCAAGAAAGAGCAGACCTCTACGCTGCGGAGAAAACGAGAAAAAAAAAATAAAACAGCGCAGGCGATAAATTACGTGCACCAAGCACCTAATGCCGTGAACGCCAGAGCGCTGTACACGCTATTGAGTTAGCGATACAAAACGGAGCCACGCGAACGAAACGCGGATAAGGGACCGAGTTCAAGAAATGAAAACGAAGGAAAGAAAGGTCATTCCCGGCGAATGGTCTTTTCACTTCGAGAGGCAGCCTCAGGAAGCAGGCCATTCCTATTTATCTGGCTTCGCTCGGGTTCTTGCCAAATGAAGAAAGTTTTACGCTCGTCGTCTCAGCCTTATTTTACTTTACTTCACTCCTCAATGAGCGCCTCAAAGAGTGTCTCGTGAAGAAGAAGCAGCAGACTTTTTATTTTGCGCCGAGAGCTCCGGGAAGCGCGAGCCGGGTGCCTTTTCTCGCGCCGCTTCATTTCAAGTTCCGCACTGCTGCGAGTTACGAAGGAACACTAAAAGAAAGGAGAAGCAGAAACACGGGGGGGGGGGGGGGGAAGGGGTCTTCAAAGTGGCGGATGCAGCCCGCCTCGCATTTTCGCAGTGCTTTGCCGCCGAAAGTTAGTTGGAGCACGAGTTTGAGTGCCTTCGAATTGCGTTGTTGCGGTTTTTTTCTGCGAAGCATTGGTGATTACCCCCATGTTGATAAAACCCGACAAAACGAACGGTTCTCGAGATATGAGAAAGCATGAAGCTTGAGCGCGGCACCACGGCATAAGTGAAGAGCATTAGCGGGCTAACGAAACGAAAGGAGGTCTGCATGGAGGGCCGATTCGAAAGCTTCGCACGCAGGAAGAAAAACAGATGTTACTGCCTTTATAGGTTTCGGGCAGCTGCGCAGCACCGGAAACACTCGTGAAACCCGCGCTAGCTGTTTCTTGTAAATGAAGGACGGGAATTTTAGTCTATACGAGTGGAATACAGGAAAATAACAATCGAATGGAAAAAAAAAGGTTAATGTTGCCATGAACGTATCAGTCAAAGCCAAGCTGCTGACAAGTGCCACAGACTGTTTTCCGTCTTTCTTTTTTTTTTTTTTTCGAGCGCGTATTTCTATCTTTCGTGCGTAATAGGGAGTCATAATACCATGAGCAGAACGTAGCTCTTAAATACGTGGTCTCAGTGGCTAAAGCTAAACATAAGAATCGCGCACGATAAATAAAGCAAAACGCGAACACACAAAGAAGTGACTAGGACGAAGGGGAAAAGAGGGAGACTTCGCCGAGACCGGAAACGGCAAGAGACCAAGATGGCTTCGCGTTGACCGCGCCACTTAAGGAAGGAACGCAAAGCGAGAAAAGAAAGTGCCGGAGGGAGAAAAAAAAATTAAGATGAAAGAAAAAAAAAAAGAAATGAACGTGTTGTTCGACTGGAACGCAGAACGCGAAAGGAACGCTTCGTTTCAAATAAGATGACGGTATATACACAGAAACCAGCGGAAAGTGCGCAATAACACGATTTTTTTTAAAGATAAGGAAGGGGGGGGGGGGGATAAGAAGGGATCGTTTTCGCTCCAGAGGCCGCGGTTGCATGGTCTCGCAGTGGTCGACCTTTCAACTCGATGAAGCGCCGGACATCACCATCGTCATCATCGTTTCGTGGCCTTCTTTGGAGAAAAAGAGAGGAAAAGAACGCGATGAGGGGATTGAAGCTCGCGCTTTTCGTCGAGGCTTAAGGTGACGGCCCGTTGCGCCCCCCCCCCCCCCCCCCCCACGCGCCTTGTGTGTCCGGTGCTCTTGTGTCCGTCCCCCAGGATGCCGCGCTCTCTATTCTCCAAAATGAAGAGAAGGTGGCGGAGAGTGCAGCTCGACAGCTCATGTATCTTGGCCGCTTAGGCAACGCCTCGCGACCAGTCGCCTCGTGGCGGGGCCAGAAAGAGGAACATCCTCTGCGGACTGGTGAAGCGAGAAGGGAAAGCAAAAAAAAAAAGATGATACATTGGCGGCAAACCTTTGGAGGAGAAAACCGAGGGAAGATAGGGGGTGGCTGGTTTCTTTCGTTCCGTCTTTTCTCGTCTCTTGAGCGCATCTCTCATTATTATAACGGTTACAGTGGACACTTGCTTGCACTTTCGTGTATACGGCAAGTTTCATGTCAGCTGTCGTTGAATGAAAACGGGTCTCGAACTTGGCGCGTTAAATTTTCAGTGCTTCATCACAGCGTTCAGAAACGAAAAACGAAAAAATGGCTTGTTCTCTCAAAGAATCCGATCTTTCTATTTTACTTGCTCCGTATGTTTTCCTTTTCTAATTTTCAATTTAATGGGCATCGTTTTGGTTGCAGTACTTCTCTGGCTTGGCTTTCTACGGCCTCTGACCTTCTCTTTATAGCAGTATTATTTTTAGCACATGCGTGTGCATTGGAACGCCTTGCTGGTTTGTTGTTTCAGTTTACTTAAACTTTGAAATTTCAGTGAAAGTTCTCGCATTTGTTGTCTACTTGCAAGGGGAACAACTAAGTGCGTTGGTTAAGATTTATTTCACTTGAACACATAGGGGATGAGAAACCGAAAAACAGAGAGAGGACGTTTAATAATGTTGAAATTTAGTAATAAAAAGAGGTTAACGCCTCGCATGCTACTACTCTAGGTGAGGCGCTCAGGGTTTAAAGAAAGACAGTGACATATAAATGAGAACAAAGCACACGCACACACTAACACATACACAGGCGCAATTAAAATGCACGAACACAGAAATTATTTCCAGTCTAATCAGGGCCTGTACCTCGCGGGAATGCTAGTATAAGCGCTTTAGCGGCGGTATAGCTGAGGTCTCGGACGTCGCCATTGTCCAAGAACACAAGAGAGAAGCACAGAGAAGGACACGCGCTAACAAAGAACTCACAATTTTATGCAGTAGAACAAAAAATTATCAAAACACACACACAAAAAAAAATAACGGTTTCGTTGGAAACTCGGCCGATCATTTCTATTAGTGATTTCGTGAGCAATGTAAAACTTCTTAAAACCTTGGTTCCTTGTTCCACGTAGAAGTGCTTGTAAACTTGTCTTCAGTTGATCTTCCGAATACCGCGAAGCGGTCACTGCTTCGATCGATCCGCTCCCAGTTCCGTTTTCTTCCCGTGTTAGGCTTTTCATTTGCCCTTCGGGCAGCGCGTTTTCTCGACGGCGCCCAGCGAGAGAGATTTCATTTTTTGTTTATATATGCTTGTAGCACTGCCAGCAGGCACCCATCCCTAGCAGCGAGTTGATCCATTAGAAAGCTTAGCCCCTTGGTTCACGCAACTTGGTGCCCGAACTGGCCTTTGATGCAGTTCTTCTATTTTTTTTTTTTTAGTTAAGTATTTTCCTTTCTCGTGTCAAGTGGAGTACGCTCTTTGTAGAATGAGTTATGGTCACCATAGCTCTTCGCACGTCACAAGCGACGCCCAAACAAAAATATATTAATATAAGAAATGAGGCGGGCTGCAACGGCTACGAGGGAGGGTGGAGAGAGAATGGAGCGCGACGATGAAAATGAAGAAGGATCCGAGGTTTCGCGCGGCGGTACTTTGTCGTCTCTTAAGAAAAGGAAGTGAGCGAAAATCATCTTGCGTTCTTCCACGAAGGCCAGTGCGAAATACACTCGAAAAAAGAAAAAGAAAGAATCGCACTTGATAGAGGTTAACTTTCTCTGACCGGAAAGAAGATTTATGTTCTCCGAGCGCGCTGGGTTGTCGGACTCCGATTCACCTCCCCAGAAAGCAGCCTCACTTTTTGACCTCGACGCCGTTTCCTGCGGCGTCGCGCGCGCTCTTTCTCGGGACCTCTCTTTCGCGATCTTTCATGGCAAGTGTCCGCGGCCGACGTATTTGACCGTACTGCCTTTGAGCCGGTGCGGCTGCGCCGTTTCTGTCGGTTGGAAATCAAGAAAACAGAAATATCAAAAGAGGGAATCGTTACGATCGTTTCGAGTGCAGTTCGCACTGTCTCCTTCGTTAAGTTGTTATACTTCCCTATTACCTCATTCTATTTTATTCTGGGGTGCTTGCTATAGACTCTGTAGGTCCTACGTATTTGCCGAGAGGTCATTTTCTGGCCAGTTTGCATTTCCATAGCCCCGAGTGCACGTGCATACCGCCTTGACATTCAAAGGCGGGAATACATATCATGCGGAAGTATTCTCTGTCGCTCCGTTGTCCAAAGTTTTTGAGCTATGAATAAGCACAAAATGCGAGAGAAGATCGGCTCACTCGGCTGTGAGCAAGTGGCGCTGTTTTAGTGCCGTTATTCTGGTTCTTTTACTTCTTTCTCTGCGCTCTTGCGCCGCTCGTGCAGTCATAAAGGTGCAAATAAGGTTCTATTATTCGCGAGCACAGAAATATATAATTTCTTCTTAGTTTAAGGGTCAGCCTACTAGACTGAGCCTCAGTGAAGCTTTTGTAGAACAACTCGGTTCATGCCACCCGTCCACGGACGTGCCTCCTATCCATGCTAGTACTGCTCTTCGCCGAGTTTACGAACAGCGCCACGAAAAAATTCGCGCAGTATTTAATTCTTTATTGGTGCACTATATTATTAAATGATATGAAAGTGTGTATATGCTTAATATAGCAAAAGCAAAATCATGATAATGCAACGGAAATGGAAAAATTCAGCATACTGCATCCTGCCGATGAACTTGAAAGACGTTGAAATAAAGAAAACCGGTGAGTACAAGACAAAAATTACCACTGTAAAGGTTTGTTGAGTGTTGTCTTTGACACCCAGTGCTGGCGAGAGCTCACAGTACCAAAGGAAATAGGACTAATGCAAGAGGCGGAAGCCGACGTAATTCTTTCGCATATATAATTGATAAGGTTTTACGACCGACAACCACAGCTCCATTACAAATGATGCCGTAGTGAAGGCAGGCTCCGAGGAGGTCCTGGAAAATAATTCTGTTGGTCTGGTTTTCTTTGACGTGGGATTTTCCGCCCCATCGGAATACTGCGACCGCCGTCAACAATCGAACCCACTGCATCTTCGTTAGCAGCAGAAAGCCATTCCCACTGATCCAACGCTGCAGGAAAATAAGCAAACAATTAACAAAGCAAAAAAAGTAAAACACTACTGCACAGCCTTTCTTTGAAAAAAGAGCGGCTTTTCCTCAATACATATTATATTGCGGCAAAGCCAGAGTCACAGGCAGCAAAAAAAGGGTCGTTGTCTTAAGTTGCGTTAAAGATTGAACTTGTTAGTTCTGCATGACTTAAAGTATAACGCACGACTTTCGACGAGATGAAAACATAAGAACAGACAAGGACAAGTGCTGACTTATTCCTTCGTTGTTTGTTCGCATCCGCAATATGTGTGAGGAGCGTTCATAAAAATTCGTATCATCGGTACCATAAATTTGGGGAGCAAGCCTAGAAGATAGGTAACAGTATGAATGCACGACTCTCTAGCTATAGCATAATAAAAAATAGTCTTCTATATAGTACAGCGGAACGTCGCTAGGTCATCAAAACAATAATTAGCGTCAACAGGGAAAGTTAGTTGAAGCACGAGCAGTGATCGCCTTTCTGCATTTCAAGGAACTCGATTGCAAAGAGGTTGATCCCTTACCCTCAGTGCAGGATAGAAAACCAGGCGCTCGTCTTGTTGGCCTCCCCGCCTTTCCTTTCCTTGCCGTCACTCTCTCTGTCCGGTGACGGTGACTGTCACCGCACACCATCAACGTCAACGTACACCACTTGGTGCTCGGCTTTTTAACAAAGAATTGCGACCAACATACATTTGGCCCACTGCGCTTAAGGCGCACCGCATTCCTGTCAAATTTTAATTCAGATTAGATGAACTATGCGTAATATAGAACAAAATTTCTAAACTTCGGAGACTTCCATTGTTATGAACAGGTTGATAGCATACCTTTTTTTCCTTAACGCGTTTCCCAGCTGCCCTGCTGCTGCCATTGTAAACGGAACCTCGGGCCAGTCAAGCTGCTTTCTCTGCAGCTTTTTTTCCCTTGTTTTTATGCCACAACCATGTACCTCCTTTCTTGTAGAAACAAATAAATAATAAAATAATAACATTATGTACACAATAAAAGGACTAAATATATTGTTTTGAGGTCATACGTAGCAAATACTGCTAAAAGGCATAAGAAACTAAGCTCCACATCTCTGAAACACGCTTCTCACTAGCTTTGTTCGCGTATGACGCAGAGTCTACACAAGGCGAAAAGTGCACTTTATTAGCTCTTTATTAGCTCTTTATTTTCTCGAGTACCTCGCACGGATCTTTCGCTTGCTCAGGAACTGGCGGCACCGAATGCACACGCTAGAGGAATGCAGTAAGGGCATTTAATAACGGGAATGCGCATTGTTGGCCGGCTGAGCAACAGAGGAAATGGCAGCTATTATATTGTGGTACGTCAATACTTGGCCACTGCCGTGAAGTAGCCCATTGACGTCGATGCCGATAAATGAATATAAAAAAGGAGAGACGGAGAGTCTCTGAAATCATATCCCAAACAATCACGTCCAACGCTCGTTCACGGCTGAGAGCTTCAGCGGAGTAGCTTCGCAAAAAAAAAAATGATGAAAAAAAAATGAGAAAGATGATAAGACCAAGTACTGCAGCAAGCGGAATTGGAAGCGGAAGAGCGAGATTCGGAAGCGGTGCTACGCGCGCATTAGCCGGAAGCTGCTCCGCAGCGAAGCGCGTCTCGAGATCCGGCGGCAGCGACGGCGACAGCACGCAGCCAGCTCTCAATTGCCACTGGACGTCGTTAGGCATCTGCCCCGAGAAGCAGGAAGTAGAACCGGAAGTTGGCGGTGATCGTCGCGCTTAAGCCTCATTTCCATGGCGCTAGCCGCAGCCAATTTCTCCGTCCGCGCCAATCGGAAGAGCCTACGCGACGTCGTGTGCGCACTCTCATCCTTGGATCTCTCCCCCTCGCCCCCCCCCCCAAAAGAAAACATAAGATACAGAAAGAAAGATAAAAAAAAAGCTTAGCAGAAGGCAACAAACCGAAGGGAAATAAAATAATAGGGATGAAACCAAGAAAAAACGTACTCGCATAATACTGAGGAAGCGGGGTGTCTTGGAAGTCGGCTTTCTGAGGACCGCAGACGTGGGCCTCTCTTCCCCCTATCGTTGATTGTACAGATCCGAGCACGAATCCTTTGCCCCGTATTTTAATCAGAATATGCTGTGGCCATCTTTTATGTATCATAGTTTAAGCCAGTGGTACACATATATAAAAGAAAAGAATCCGGCAGAACCCATCTCACGACGAATGTTGACGTTAATGCGATTAGCATTGCCACAATGTAGCGACACATCGTATCGCCGACGCCGAAACGCGTTATGTGCGAGGCGTGCATGCAGCCATATTACAATTTATGATTTATGGCTGGTGAATTTGCTAGGCGTGTCGACTTGGAAAGATTTTCCAGAATGACACCTGTTTGGAGATATGCGCCATAAAACTCGCCGTAAAAATACACTGTTCCATTTACTTTTTTAACAAAGCGCTCTTTTACGCATTTGAAGCACAATAGTAACCGGAACTCCCATGTATTTCGTCTCACACTTTGGGAGATAACTCAAAACTGGTGGCATCCTGAAAATTCATTTCAAGTGGACACGTCTTCCAAACTCACCGGCTACAATTCGTAAATACCAATATGTGCCGTAAGGTAACCAATTAAGAAGTTAATTGGGGAATTTTTTTTAATCAGTTGAATATGTGTTTCGATTTCTCGTGCTAGTATGTCCGCCTCTTCGAATAATCCAGCTCAAGGACAAGAACTGTGCTATCTGCCGCAGGCGATTTTCTAAGAATTCCATAAAACTTAAAAATGATCCCCCTCTATATACTCAGGCAATATCGTCAGAGTACAAATCCACACGCGCGTCACGTGTGGACTTCGTCGCAGCGGCGCTTGATGGTGCAGCGGGTCCAGGGCGAAGCGCGAGCGAGGAGGCTGGCTGCAGTACACGCCTCACACAGGACGCACTTCGGCGTTGGAAATACGGTGCATGTCGCTACGTTGCTTCAATGCTAATCGCCATTCGACATTCATCGTGAGATGGGATCTGCCGGATTCTTTTCTTTTTTATACGTGTACTCGTGCATACTGTGCTACATAAAAGATCGTCACAGCATATTCTGATTAAAATGCGGGGCAGAAGCTTCGTGTTTAGTTATCGATTAAGCAATCAATTAGGAATTTAATTGGTGAATTTTTGGTAATTAGTTGTATATATGTTTCGATTTCTCGTGCTGGTAATGTCCACCTCATCGAATGATTCAGCTCAAGGACAAAAATTCACAACAGACACCTCTATGGTCAAGCGCGGCCGCTTGATGGAGAGCCATCTCAATGAAGTTGCAGCCACGATACTAGGGATAGCGGGGGTTACTGCGGAGGCTTCAACTGGGGTGCAGTGATTACAGGATATACTATGTCGTGGTATCATTCGGCATTGTGGTTGGCAGCGAGACGGCCACTTCGTGTATCTGCAGATGCGCCCATAAGGTTTCGGGATTCGCGCATGGCATGGCATGATGATATGGCATGGGGATACAATAATCATCATAACATATATAACATATCATCACCAATTACACACCCATTATAAGAAAGATTGCTTATGGCATTAACGTATCCAACCATCTCCAAAAGATGGATGCGTCGCCAATTTTTTATCTGTGTGAAAACAAGACGAAGCGGCAATCGACAAAGAAGTTTGATCAATGAAGTGAGTGAGGCTAGCGAGCGAGCAAGCCCTTCTCACGTCCCAGCTCTGTTCGCTGAAGTTCCGACTATAAGGCGAAACTTTATATTCGTAAAAGTTATGCACTGACTGCAATCTGGCGGTAGGAAAGCCGAGTCTCCAGCGATATTAGAAGCTCCGAGCGACAGAATCCCGCATCATGCAATACACGACTCTTCCGGCCGCCATGGTGTGTCCGGCTTTCATAGAAAGAATTGTTTCTACCTGTTTGCGTTGATTCAAACTGCTCATACATCGCGCATGTAGATTACATCGGTAGACACCGCACCGATGATAATCTAGCCATCATCACAGGCTGATAACAAAAAAACCTGAAGGAAACTGTCACGTGCGAGAGTTCCTGCTACGTGACATTTGACTGAAAGATGACGCCCACGTAGCAATACTTGTGCGTGTCCTGCTTAATTTACGTTTCAGCTACGTGCATACCAGAATAACGGATTATTTAAAGCGCTTGAATGCGGTCACACAAAAAAGAAGGACGATTTGTGATGGCTCATCCACATTCCACCATAGTCACCACTACCACAACGGGTTTTCGCTAATCTTGAACGAGACAACTCGCTACGTGAACAATAAATCATTCAAGGCAGCACTCACTGCTCATGGCATAATGATGTGTAATGCGAGCGGCCCCCATGGAGTATAGAGGAGGAGGAGGAGAAGGACGTTG
Source organism: Dermacentor andersoni (assembly GCF_023375885.2). Taxonomy (NCBI): domain Eukaryota; kingdom Metazoa; phylum Arthropoda; class Arachnida; order Ixodida; family Ixodidae; genus Dermacentor; species Dermacentor andersoni. Next base: position 324,952,244 of record NC_092814.1, read on the forward strand.
GCTGCAGGTGCATCTAGCCTTGCAAGACATGCTGGCAATTGCTCCAGCCGAACACCTCTTTTAATGAAAGCTTAAGAAACGGAAAAGCTATCGGTATGTCGTTCAGTTCGTCATCATTCAGAAACGAAGCGATGCACGGGTGAACCAGACTACGCGTATCATTGAGGCAGAACAGGACGCCAGCCCGCAGCTTGAGAACCATCTGCGCCGGCCCGCTCACCCCCCAAGTCAACACCCTGAACTTAACCTGCCGAACATTGACACTCCACTCAAGAGCTTGAGGATGAATCGGGACATATCCCTCCCTAATTTCCGGTATCCGCCCGGAAACACCGTGTCTTTCAATCACGCGTGTGGATTGCCTAGACAGTGCAGTGCTTCAACCAAAGATTTGCGCTCGGTAGCGAGTCCAGGACACTCGAAGAAATACTGTTGAACAGTACCGTAAGTCTAACACATAACGGAAACGCACCGAGTCCGATCTTGCATAGCCGGGGCATACGAGCTGACCCCGTGCGGAGGCGATGCAGAGCATCGTGGACTAGAGCCACTTCTTGAGCTCTGGTAAATAAGCTCAATCTGTCGCGCTGCTCACGCAACATTGTGAAAATTGGCACCAGCTTAGCCGAGTAGCTGGGATATTTGCAACAAGCAATGCAAGCTCGCTTATTCTGCCATCAACACCAGTTAATTTATCCAACACACTCGCCGGTGGTCATAGCCGAAAAGTAGCACTGTCCCATTATTAAAGTTTACGCTCGCACTAGACCGGAAGGTCTCGTTTCGTCGAGGACCAATAGGGCGGCATCTAGGCAACGGCATGGATCGTGAATGGATCTCGTTTTCGTAAATGAAGAGATCAGTTCTTTGCGCATATAACTTATTCCCAGAATTTCAATGCATGCGATGCAGCGTTTACGAGAATGGCGATTGTTAAAACAGTGGCTACTCCCATACGCGAGACAAAAGTTATGATAATGGTATACGAGACTAGGATCTGCGCGGAATAGAAAAAAAAAGAGAAGAAAAAATATAGCATTGGGAATCTCAAACTAGAGTTGAAGAAGAGATAGCAGGGAGAACGGGAGTTGTGTCAACCGAAAAGGGAGGGGGGGGCGGCATGCCGGGAAGGCGGGAAAGATAGAGCTTAGAGAGTGAGGGAGGGGGGGGCGATAAAAGGGGAAGCACCGGGAAAGGCGCCCGCTAACGAGCTGCGTTACGCACGGCGCGTGCCGGCGAAAACTCTCGCTCGAGAGCAGTGTCGCAGCTTTCCGCCTCGGCAGCTCCGAAAGAGCGGCGCAATTAAAGGAGCCGCCGCGCTCTCTTCGTCGGGGAGCGCGGCGCTGCTTACGTCAAGAGTTGGGGCATCGCCCCCATTCCATCCTCACGCCGAGATTCGCCGCTTCGCCGCCTGACCCTCTTCCCTGTCCTCTGTGAGCCCCTCCCTCCTCCGCTCACCCTTTAGGCGATGCCTCTTCGCTGTCCCGTGTGTGTGTTGTTCCAGGCTGCACGCGCGGAGCACGCTGAAAGGATCACGCACCCTTTTCTCTTCCTGCCGAACCTTATTAACACACACCGTCCGTCCTTACGCTAGAGTGGACTCGATTCGTCCTCGAATGTGTGCGCCATCCTGTTCTTGCGACTCTCCCTTGGCTCTCGCATCACCTCCCTTTGGCCTTTAAACTTGTTGGCCGGGCCAGCCGTACGTGATGTGACGAGTTACTTCCTTTTCTATTTTACGCAGTGTCTTTCTTTTGTTTGTTTATTTAGACTTTCTCTTGCATCTTTTTTTCTGCATAGATAACGCGCTCTGCCGCCTTTGAACCTGCGGCTATTGGAAATGCAGTGTGCACGGCACTGGCTTAAAAATTTTGGGCTGTGTGGACAGCGATTTGCTTTCCAAGTATGTAATACGCCGTGGCTTTCATAGGGCGAGAACTTCAATCTCGTAGCCACGCCAAACTCAATTACTTACTCAAGCTTAGTACATGATCTGTGCTCTATATAAATTATAATAAATAAGACAGGAACCATCACAACCATAGTTCGCGCTTGCCTTCGCTGCCACGCCCCGCACGTATTTCTTTAGGACGACAGCTAACCGGATTGAACAAATGCCGTGTTTCTCAGAACTCCATCCCTCTCGGGCCATTTTATAACTCCGGAAGTATAGATATGCGCATAAGTACAAATCGTATACATCCTTCATATATTTTGGACCATTGCACAAGATACCCTTTCATTCAACACGCATATATTTCAGAGTAATATCACTGCTCTCGTCGAGAAGAATAAAGTTGCAGTTTCTTCCGAAAGGCGAACCACTGATAGCGATAGGAAAGTATTAGACAAATTATATGAAGCAAGGTTTGTAGTTTTAACGGATGCATAAGGTCCAGTAAATATTGGCTTGCTAATTAAATTAGGAAGCATGGTTTCACAGGTACACAGGAAAATAGGAGCAGATCTCACTCTATCACCACTAGTATTCGCTGTCACAAAGCTGGAGTGTTGAAGAACGCCGGCAGCGAGGAGCGAACACTTCGTGCTGCCTCTAGCTTCACAGCGTCTCCGAAACTTGAGATTACGCAACCTATATGACGCTAGGCGCACGGGAAGACAACGCGCATGAAGTCACCAGCCATATCGGCTCGCTTTGAGCTATTGCATCCGCCGCAGAGAACCTCCAAAATATGATGTGTGGGCCGCGCAGAGAGACATGCGCAGCCACCGCCATGCTAGAGGTGAAGACGCGCACTCTCCTGCCCTCAGCGCGTACTGGATCACGTGACCTCCAACACTGGGCTCGTGCGAAGACGCCGCACATCAAGCCACCGTACTTCTCGGCTCATCCTGGCACACTTTCCCTCGGAACCACAAAATAGGGCGCGTGATCTTATCGCGCTTGGACTTTACAGACCTTTTACAGCACGTGACAGCGCCCGCCATTGAGCGCCTTCTGATCGGCGTTTTCTCGCTTGTTTACAACGGCAAACGTTGTAAACAAGCCAGCAAATAAAAATAGCGGCCGCAGTCACAGCTCAGACGGCCGCTATTTCGCCCACCATGGTGGGCAGTGTCGGGTTAGAGGACATTAGACTTTGGCCAAAGCTGCAGAAGCAATGTAAGTATACCTCTTTCATTTAAGCAGTCTGTATGCTCTGCAATCTTTTTAGTGTGCAAGCTTACCAGCTGAAAGCGAATAGTGTAGCAGCCTGATGTTTTATTTTATCCATTATATTTACTCTTTACAGCGGTAGATTTATATGGTTGCTACGGCCATACGCCTGGTGCCTTCCTTAACTGTATGTGCAACAACTTCTTTCGGCAATACGCGCCTGCGCGTGCTCATTAGATGTCTGCTTGCGGTCTGCTCCGACCACGGTCATTCCTGCTCCGACAGCGTCCTTCTTGTCGCCAGTGCTGATCAGATAACTTTGGAACGGTTTTCTGATTACTTACAATGCACATTAAAATGTATTCGTTTACGCGTAGCCAAAAGCGTTGCAAATAGCTGAGCAATCGCTCGCCTACTGTTTGATTACCAGCGCCGGAAGAAAACTCGCAGTGCCCGCCTGTTATTCCACGTTTCACTTCGCTGTTATTGAAAGTCGCTCGAGTATGTCAGCCGCGCTTGCGTGGGGAGGGGGTAGCGATGACTTGCATGCTTATCGATGTGATAGTTTGTGCCAGCAGTGGGTGGTAATGCTGTGTTGTTGTTGCGGGTGGTGTTAGCCTTTGCAGTTATTACCAGCGATCGGTTGCCGGTCACTGTCGGCAATTGGCAATGCAGTGCTGGCAGTAGAGCTTGTTGTACTCATCTTGCAGACTTTGCTGGAGCGGCGGGCGGCGACTGATGCGTGCTTGCTCTCGATTCAGAAATCATTCAATGACGGCGGGCCTGGGACGGCCCCTGGGGCGCGGTGCGCAGACTGAGAGAGATAGAGAGAGAGAGAGAGCGAAAGGATGCAAAGAAAGGCAGGGCGGTTAACCAGAGTTAATTCCGATTGGCTACCCTGCACGGGGCGAAGGAGTAGGGGGACAAAAAGAGACAGCGAGTGGAAGGGGGGGGGGGCAACGATCACATACAAACCGCGTACGGTTGTGAGCGGTAAGACGTGGCCTTAGTCTATCGTGAAGCCCCGTAGACTGCAGGAATCTTAGTAACGCGAATAAGGCCTTCTGTGCGGATGTTTTTTGGGAGAACTGGCGTAGAGCTTTCAGTTCTGATAGTGGACGATTGTTCAATTGGTCCATCCCCCTCTGCACATCACTTGCCTCTCTGCGCTATAGCGCGCGCAGACACAGATAATGTGTGCGAACGTCTCATCACAGCTGCATGGTCGCACGTGGGGCTGTTGGCCATTCCAATAAGGAAGGCATATCTGTTGGTAAATGCTGCGCCTTGCCACAGACGGTACAACATGGTCTGCTTCTGTCGTGGTAACCGAAGCGGTAGATGCATCTGTATATCCGGAGACAACGAACGCAAACGGGACATGGAGAAAACGTTCCGGTCTCGCAGAACACTACATTCACGGGACATCAATCCCAGGTCGGCCACAGCGTCTGTTCGCGAAAGCGGAATCAAGACACATTAACCACTTTCACGTGCAGATCGGGCGGCTTCGTTAGCGTAGTAATTCCTGCTGATGTTGCAATGTCCTGGAAACCATTGAAGTGCGCAGATTGCTCACTGTAAAAAGGTCTATAGGGTATCTCACGTAAATCGAGCTGAGCTTTAAATATATAAATGCAACGTAGCTGGACAGAACCATGGTAAGGTTTGCCGTCGATTCGAGGTACTCAGAATTTTGCACTCCGCCTAATTGCATAATTAGTCTTAATTAATGAACCAAATTCTCAAATATTATAATTAGATGAAAAGTGTCAATGAGAAAATTTTAGGGCACTACGAAAAACTCCCGACACAGATTTCTGTTGCTCAATACGCGCGACATAAAAGTGTTTTATCAAGCATGAAAGAAGCCTGCGAATAGATAAAAAATTGCCGCGTGACTGGCCGCTCGAGGCACTTGTTTACAGTTATCACCGTAGCAATTAGGTCTCTGCTCTAGTCACCATTTCCCATGTCAGCACCATATAGCACTATAGCTCATAAGGCTAACCACATAGTACTATAGTGTAGTACTAGTTGCTCTTCACGTCGTTATTTGTGACTAAAACATAACTGCAAACACAGAGTTTACTGCAAGAAAGCAGTAAGATCTGCGTACCACGCTATGGTATGGCCTGCTAATCCGGTGAGGGGAAATCGATGGGGAAACAAAAGCGCAATAGAAGACTAATGATGTCAATGGTGCAAGATATGTACGCAAAGAGCAAATGCTTCCATTGGAGCTTCGTGTCGATACTCCTTTCGCGTGAGTAAGGAAAAAGTTCTGCGGAAACAATTGACGATACTTGTCAATGCAAGCGAATAGCCCGAACGAACGGACGAACAAACGAGCGAGCGACAGCTCCCCTTCTTGCTGCCCATCCTCGCTACTCGCTTGTCTGACAGCACGCGCGCTTTCCCTCGGTGCCTTACCTCGCTTTCCCGGAGTTCCTTCGTGGCAGCCACGGTACTATTGGGGGCGAGGACTTACGGAGTCGCCATCTGTCGGAAGCGCCTCCCTTGCGTAGTATGAGGGATCACGCGGCGCACTCCTCACAGGTTTCGCTTACGGCGCTCAATAAAAACACCACGCGGCAGCCCTCCTGGACATTTCTGTAAATAGTCTCAAAACGAGGAAAGTTTGTTACTGTCGAAATAATAATCTCGGGCAAATGAAAGCTCAAAATTGTTTACAGACGGTGTCTCTTTACCGAATATATACAGTGAACGCCACTGTGTGCAGTCGCCGCGATGGAGTCTCCCGAACCGGCTTCTTGCCAGAAACGTAGGCAAACGCTGAGAGAAAACTATGTGAAATATGTTCTTATAGTGGGCTGTCTGTATAACTAAATGGAGCGTAGTAGAATGAAGCCTCAATGCAGCGATCGCACGGGTTCGCAGTGACCGACTGCGCGTCTGCATGCATATCCGCGCACAATGTTTCGCTTTCGCTGCGTGCGCGTTTTCGCACCGTGCCGTGAGCTTTAGTGCGCAGAATATGAGCATTTTACAGTACACAAGCAACCATTGTAGCGTGGACGCTATCAGAACTGTTCAAAAATAATCTTGTTATACAGACTTCGACGCCTAAGAGGACTGTGATATGCCGTCGCGACGATTCAATCTTTTTTTGTCTTCTAAATCTTGGATGCTTCGCTATTATTTCTCAAGTTCCGTCGCACTGTATGTTTATCGGTCTTCCCAGCGTGCGATTTCCCGCTGCTTCTTTTCCTTAATCCAGTGCCTTAATTGATAACACAAACATGACCATATGCCATGCCTTTTTTTAATGTGCGTTTTACCGATCCCTTTCCGTTCCAGTGAACTGCCAGTATCTAGCATCAACAAGTTCATAGACCAAACCGTCATAACATTAACCGGGCAGCGGGCGCGGGCGAGCGTCTCAGTGCGCGTTTTCTGCTACTCTCCGAACATCGCAGTCCTGGCGCCGTAGCAGAAATCTTCCTCGCGCCTGTGCTTGCTGCATACCGATGGCCGTCTGCCGATGGCCGTTTGCCGGTTCTAAGTTTCGCGAGCGAAAGGCTACGATGACTTTGAACGCTCCGAATTGGTAGCAGGTTGAACGGCCGTTTTCCCTCAACTAGGGATTTAGGGAGGACATAGTGTATTTAAGGAGCCGTTGGCGGCTCCTGAGGGTGCATTCCTCTTTCAGTAATGTTAGACTGATGAACTGTAACGTTCTCATGCAAATACTGTAAATAAATCCCATATTCCTCGTTCTCGATGAGAACAAGTTTCTCCCTTCAATAACGTCCTCAGCGTGGATAAGTTGGACGACGGCATGGGCCAGTCACCATCTATTTCATGCCCGAGCCCAACCATTACAACTGGTACAGAGGAGGTGCTTGATCGTCTCCTCGCAGTCGCAGTTGTCTCAAGCAGGGCTGTCGGCCATTCTAATGCGGAAGGAACAGGCATTCGTGAACGCCACGCCGAGTCACAGGCGGCACATAAGTGTTTCATCAGCTCGTGGTATCCCTGTTGGTCGGGGAAGAGAGAAAGTACTGGAGGATCATGTGCTCAAATGTTTACAGCTAACTACAAATCGCAGGTCATAGTATGATCAGGCTGATTTTCGCCCTTGTGTGTTTGTGTGCGTAGCGTGTTTATGATACCCCCTTTTCTCTTCTTTTATTTTTTGAATATCTAAATTACGCGTTGCTTTATTAACAATTGGTATTCGGTAGATGGCTCTAAAGTGGAGCGCACATTTTCATTTTTGTTGAATAAATAATAAAAATAATAACAGTAAGGACCGTGGTGTTGCGACATTGATAGCTCTTTGTTTAATAACAATTAGAAGTCGCAGTTCCACCCGACAGGCGAAGCAATCATTGCGATAGCATATTATTAGGCAGCTATAAGAAGTAAGGTTAGTAGTTTTATCAGGTGCTGAAACTGCTGTAAGCATTCGCGCGCACAGGCAAACATGAACATATCTCATTCGATGACCATGGACACGCTGTCCGAACACTGGCATGATGAAGAGCGGCAGCAGCGGTGAGCGAATTCCATTTCGTGCTCCCTTTCACTTCAGTTTGAACTAGGCGCGCGAGAACACAGCGCATAGGAAGCCATCAGCTATCTCGGATAGCATAGCCTTCAAACTCACCGCAGATTGTCTCCCAGATAGGGCGCGGGCAGCCGCGCTCAGCGGGAGTAAAAGACGAGATGCGAACTGCCCACTCACCCTTCCCGCATTCTAGCGTGCGCATATCTCCCAGTCACCCCTCCCCCCCTCCCCCCTTGCGCGCTCGAGAAGACGCCTCCGCATCAAGCCACCATCCTTCTCGGCTCATCCTCGCAAGCTTTCCCTCGCACCTGCAGCACATGGTGTGTGGCTACAATGTTATCGCACTTGGACTTTATACGGAACCTCACGGCGACGCCGATGCGGACGCCAAAGACGACGCCGACACCAACGGCGGAAATTCGCCTGGAGTGTCCATATAATTGCTATCGGAATAAAACTATCGCGAAAGGTGGCTTGACAACAATAAGCTGTCTTGACTGGAAAAGCCTGCTTCACTCGTTCTCTGGTTTGTAAAAAATATAATAATAAAAATAGACGCGTAACAAATTGAAAGTGGTTTAGCGTGCATGTAACCAGGAACCTTACCATGACAACACCGATATTAATTAATTACTACACTGCAGTACAGTCACCTTGTAAGTATAAATTAAAACAAAGAAAACTGAGACAGAGAGAGAGAGAGAGGAAGTCTAAGGGCTTTTTCGCTAGAGTTGGGGGATATAGGATGGTGACATCGGGGCTCAGCTGCGAGTGAGAGAGTGGCTCGAGGGAAAACGATATACCGGGCGCGTAATTACAATGGCTAGTTGGTACAGCGGGGCGTGGCACTTGCGCAGACGACGGAAGTTTGCGCGTATGCGCGAGTAAGAGCGGGTGCGAGAGAATGAATGTGGGGACTTTTGCTCCTTCAATATACTACTCTTCCTAGGCACTACGAAGGAGTTTCTTAGCGTGTGTTGTATGCATTTGTCCCTAGGCGTGCCGAAAGAAGTCGCAGGGCGCGGTAGTGCTGAACTTAGCGTCGCAAGTTGGCGGCTGGACGTAATTATATCTACTCAATCGTCTTTTGTACTAATTGAAACAACATGTCATTATTTCGCATTATTGGCGGCGCCTCCAGGACACCAAAGCGGCAACGGGGACATCAAAACTGGAAGCAGGGCGGCCCGTGGGTTGGGGCTCACCGAGGCCTGCGTGTGCCAGGAGTGTATAAGATCGGCTGTCCGCTATCGCGGATAGCCAATTTTTTATTCGAACACCCCCCGTGTGCTTCAGCCTCCACGGCCCAAACCCACGGGCCGCCCTGCTTCCAGCTTTTATCCCCCCGCTACCCCTTCGGTGCTCTGGAGATCCTGCGCCGCCTGCTTTATAATAACCTCAGGTGCCCTCCTGAGGCCTCCGTTTGCCGGTTACATGTGTCCTCATGGAGCAGTGCTTGTAAAAAATGGAATCTGTCGTCACGACGAAAAAAGCGACCTGCAACTTATAGAACACCAGTCAGAACCTTGCCCCTTCAGACACAGCGCCGGCCGCCAGCGGCGGAGCATAAACAAACTGGACCACACTCCGCAATGCCGGCATGCCTAGGGGACAAACGCATACAACACACACTAAGAAACCTCCTCCGTAGTGCCTAGGCAGACTCACATATTCAAGGAGCAAAGGCCCCCAGATTTTGTCTCTCGCACCCGCTCTTACTGGCGCCTGCACAGAAACGTCGAGCGCTGTTAAGAACGGCCCGCTGAAGTGCAAGTTTTGCCAGCCAGTTGCGACAGCGGCGTCAACTTTTCGTGGAACGCCACCGCAACCCTCTAGCCTCACGGCGTCAACAATAGTCGCTACCTCGACTCTCCGTCGCAGGAGCCAAGATGAGTTCGACGAAGCAGACTTTGTGCCTGAACCCGCCACCGCCGACGTGGTCTTCTATGAACAAGGGAGTCCCCGGGGGAACGTAGTTCGAGGTCCCTTCCCACGCTCCGTTCAAGACGCAAGACAATGGGCAACCGGCGGGTGCGCTGCGGGGGTCAGCTCGGGGAATAAAAGGCGCCTTTCTGACGCAAGCCCCGAGTTCTGCGAAGTCCGTCTGTCCTCGGTGGAGTCCGTGAAACCGGTGCGAAAGTGTGTGTGTGTAAGCCCTGCCGCAAAACGGCGGCTCGGCTGCGTTGAGTGGTCGGACGTTTCCCTCACCTGGGGATCGGGGGAGGACCGAGTGTTTATATACCGCTGTTGTGTGGCTGCTCAGGGTACTTTCGCTCGCAGTCATGCTAGACTGATGAACTGCAACGTCCTTAGGTAGATACTGTAAAGAAACCCATATTCCTCGTTCTCGATGAGAAGCAGTCCTTCCCTTCAACAACGTCCTCAGCGTGGATAAGTTGGACGACGGCATGGGCCAGCTACCTTCTAATTCATGCCAGACTCCAATCTTGACGGCTGATTACGAGCGATGGGATTGAGCCCCCAATCCTTACAGCGCCGTGAGAAACGCCACGCCCCGCTGTACCGACTAGCAATTGTAAAAACGCCGCCCGGACCGCTGTACCTTGAAATCCATCTGCGACGGGGGCATAGCCCGCCACGCGCTGTGTTTCCGCTGCTTAGTTCGCGCTGATGCGAGACGCAGCACGAAGGTCAATTCGCTCGCTGCTGGTGCCGCGCTTTCTCACTCCAGCGTTTCTACCGCGAGCTTCCGCGGTCATTGAGTGAGATGTGTTCATGTTTACTTGTGCTCGCGTGGCACAATGATTGTTATTTCAGTTAGTAAGCGAATGTTTACAAGTTTATACACCCAATAAAGCTACTCTACTTATAGCTGTCCACTAATTTGCTATCGCAAATGATGCTTCGCGTTTCGGGCGAAACTGTGACTTTTTCGTGCTTCGATATTTTAGGTAGGTAACAAATAATTGCATTTGTTATTGACATCATTCCACAAGTAGAGTTATTGTTGTACGGCGCCTTCTTAGTACAAATAGTATGGTTCCTACCATACCAGTATGGCTATGGTATGGCATAATATAATAATAGTATGGCATAATAGTATGGCTTCTACCAACCATACTCATAGTATGGTTGGTAGGAGGAGCCCTATATAGCGCGCGTTGTACGGAGTGTGAACGTCCAATGCGGTTTTAGTCCGTAGGCGATGCAAACGGGGCGGATTGCATATGTAGGATCAAGGTACTAGGGTCGCGAATAGACCGACTAGAACAGGAGAAGCATAGGCTAATGAAGCAGGTTGGTAAGCTAGAAAAGGAACTCAAGAGCGAGCAGAAGCAGAGGAAGGTGACAGAAGATAAACTATCCAGCGTAGTAATGAAGCTGAGGGCCAACATTCCGCAAAGTCTTGGCTTGTAGCGCGAAGTGAACACGGACACAGAAAGGAGCAGAAAGGACGAGCGCTCCTTTCTGCTCCTTTCTGTGTCCGTGTTGACTTCGCGCTACAAGCCAAGACCATGTTACCGTACCAACTCGCCCAACTGTCTATCCTTTTGCATTACATTCCGCAAAGCAATGGTGAATTCTTCCATAGAAGCATCGCGAACGGGGTTGGACCCGAAGCGAAAACAGGTCAGGAAGTCGAGACCACCAAGCCAGAAGTGAGTGGCGAACATGTCAGTAATGGTCACGAAGGGACTGCCACTGAAGTGCCGTCAACGGAAGTCGCGGACAAAGCGAAGGGTGAGGCTAGGACAGAGGGGCGATGGCGGGCATCTCGGCCTCAGGTACAGCTTCCGGAGACGAGAAGGAACAGCGTCGAGTTGTCTTTGTTGGGGATTTCAAGGTGAGAAAAGTATAACGGCTGTTAAGAGAGAACGAGAGTGTAGGTGCAGACGAACGGAGTTCATATTAGCGCGCTTCCAGGAAAACCGGTGAGAGAAGTGATAGCACAGACCAAGGAGCACCAGTGGTGATGATGCTGATTTAATGTCATCCCCTTTGAAACGGGGCGGCTACAGATAGACACCTAGCCTGCTTGAGCTAATCAAATAATCTATAGATATTTATCAGTCTAGCATTTTGTCGATGCGTTTTGTCGATGCGGTTGATAGGATGGGATGTCAAATTGAAAGGGCAGTAAACAGGGAAATTTGGACGCTAGCTAAACCAATTAAATTTAGTCATGGACACATATTTATACTGGCTAGCCTCCCTGTCCTTCCCTCTCTTTTTCCTCTTCGCCCCCCCCCTCCTTTTTTAACTACACCTCACATAAATGAAGCGGAGTTTCACTTGGTCGACGCTATTTAATTCCCTGCTGCTAATACCAGGACTTAAGACCTAGTTTGCCAGCTTTGTACAATTATTAAGTAATGCTACGTCAGTCAGTGGTCACTCATAGGAATATGCTGTATACGTTGTCCACTGCAACTGGGTTCCGACGCATCCATTTCGGTTGAAAAGCTGTGATAGTGAACTTTGCGGCTGTCGCTCCTGAGTCTTAAAAGTGTGAATACAAGTACAAGACGCTGCATGTCGTTGTACTCCCAAAGACAGATGCGCGCAGTATAAAGTGATCGTTGCACATGGACAACCGAGCATGCCACCTTGAGGAAGAGAGCGGCGTATTAGTTCCCTTGTTGTAACGTTGCATGCGTGTTGTGTAAATACGAGACCATTTTCAATAATATAATTTCACTGGGACATCAGTGATTAAAATCTCTAAACTTAAAGCTGCCGTTGTACGTAGCTCTGTCAGTTCCGCCATGCCAGCGTCGTTGTGCCGCCATCGTCAAAAAATGAAACTTTTTCGTGTCACTGGGGATCGAACTTCCCTCGGTCGGTCCAACTGCAAGTGTGCAGTTGCGGGCCGGGCACATGAATCACTTAGCTATCGCGCAGCACACGCGCTTAGAAATTTGCGCGTGGTTTTGAGAATCAAGAGGCTTTTTAAAAGTGGTGACAGCTCTGCATGTGTTTCAGAGGCAAGAGCAGGCAATTGTGTAGCTGACGAAGCCGATATTGCGTGTACCGCAAATAAATTTGTGAGGAGATGGCGGTGCTCGCTGTGAGAATCTCCTGTTGGCTCAATTAATGTGTTTCGAGTAACTGCTTCGAAGGCTTTGTCGCGTCCAGGCACAGCGTTTAAAGCTGGACGCCCAAGCAACCGTTATGGCCGTTTCATGCCGTAGCTAGTTTTGAGAGGACGCAGCGGGTGACGGCACCTCTGTATAAGTTGAATAATGAGGGCGAGCTGGGTACAAGGTTTTGATGTTATGACTAATTTACTACAGTTAGCAGTTGATGTGCAAATGTCTGTGTAAAGTTTTCGACGACCTCTGTGGTTGCTTAGAAACATCGCGAAACTGGGCTGAAGAAAGCGACAGGCGCATAAATGCTCGTGTCCTTTCTGACACATTTCTGCAATATGTTCAGTTACTTGGATATATGCCCATTATAGCCCCATGCAATGCGCACCTTTTGTGCCCATCGTACAACGCCGTAGGCGAACGAAGAGGTTTTGTCTCTTTTACTGCGCTTTATAAGGCAGTTCACAAGAACTGATTCATTGTCCCTCTTCCGTGTATCTGTGCCAGTGGCGGCTAAAGCACATTCAGTTTCGCAACGGATGCAAGAAACTGCAGGATATGCCTTAGGAATAGAAAGGAAAAAAAGGCGGTACATAAAGCAGACAACGAGTCTACTCGTCTAATTTACGTTCAGTCAAAAAGTGTGCGTGTTTCTTTTTACCTTAAGTACGGCACCTACCAGCCCAAATTAACATTCTCTTGACGAACTTCGTTTCTTTTGCTCGTCGCTGCCAACTAGAACGACTAAGCCGTTGACTGCAAGGTTCGTCAAAAAAAAAAAAAAAAGAAATAAACAAAACTGTCAAGTTGACATCACACTGCGACTAAGGTTCGATAAGCGTTCTCAGACACAAACCTTTTCTTTCCCCTTTCAAAATATACTTTGCACACGAGAAAGCGGAGATATTTGCAACTCTTTTATTCAGCCTATGCCTCTACAAAGCAGTTCCTTTCAATAAGCGCGCCTGTGCACTGGTTCATTTCCAGATCACCTGCGGGTGCCTCATTGTGATCGTCACACGAGCTTAACGAGCTTTTCCACGACACGCATGTCGCTTCTTGGCCAGGTGCGCCTGTGGCCCAGCTAATTGTCTGCTCCGCCGAACCAGTACGCCCCGCTCGCACTCATTTCCAAATTTCCTTCCCCCCCCTCCCTCTCCTGTGCTTCCGGCTCGCCATATTAGCTTCCCCTGTTAAGGCCACTTCCTCGCACAACCTTTCTCTTTGGTTGTCTCGCACGCTTCTGTCCCTTGCCTCATTTGGATTCGCGTTCCTCCTGTATGCACCGGTCCCCATTGTTAGCAACTCAGTCCCGTCTTCCCTTGCGGTCATTGACGAAGGGAGGGGGTGACGACGGGTGGTCGTGTGCGCTTTCGCGCCCCCTTTTCTACGTAGCAACTATTTCCGCTGTTTTATTTTCGCACACGCATGTTGCTACAGTTCTGCTGCTTTCTTCAACTCTCCTTATATTCATCTTTTTTCCTTCTGTTTCATAGACCATTTTAAAATTCTATATTTTAACCTTCAGTTTCCCTTCGCATGATTTCGCCCGAATGCATCCCCTCCCTTTCCCTCTGTCAGCGAGTCCAGAGTCTTTGTGCGCAGACCCATACGCGCTGAGTCTGTGTTAAGAGCCACTAAACGTTCCGAAGTATCTCTGCGTCCAGTGCAACTCTCACTACGCTGCCTCTCTCGTTCTTTTCGAGACCTTCGCATTTCCCTCTCGTCCTTTCTTCATTTTTTTCTTTCTGTTGTTGCGTTATCACGTTCTTGCTTTTGGCTCGCACAGATGAGAAAATGAGAATTATCTCTCCTATCCTGCACACCAGCGGAATCCGGGCTCAGAAATGTCAAAAGAAAGAAAAAAAGTAAGGGGAAGCAGGTAGGGGCATAGCAAACGACGGAGAACCCATACTTTATTCGGCTTTGTTTGTTTGTTTATTCGGCTTTGTTTGTTTGTTTGTTTGTTTTTTCTTTCCTAGTTTCACCGGTCCCGGCACTCCCGCGCGACTCCATTTGCCCCTGGTGCATCAAGGAAACAGTCCATTACGGAAGGTCCCTCCGGCGCTCGACGACTGCACGCTAATTTCATCACCACCACTGCGGCCCAGCAGGGTTCTGCAGGGCTCCCAGGTTTCCCCGACAGTAAAGGCCTCGGAACACGGATGAATAAAGGGCAGCACGGGGAAATTAATCACATCCTTTGCTACGAATGAACAGTCAGATTCTTAAGGCCGCTGCCTCCTCCATTGCACGTGACGCCAACGAGGTGCACAATATGCAGAACTAAAGGGGTTCGCCATTTGTTTTGTCATTTTCGAAAGGAGTTTGTCATTCGTGAAGCGTAATATACTAATATGGCTTAGTTTATAATTATTTTAGCGTATATTCAGGAGAAAATATGGTACGCCGGACATGTAAATCTAGGAAATGAAATTATTTTTCGCAAGTATACACCTTTAAAATCGTGCTCTAGAAGTGTATAAGTTCGGTTTGTGCCGCTAGACAAGTCGCCACCTTGGAAGATGACAGCATAAAGCCCTCCGTTGAAACTGAGAGCGAACGGAAAGAATAAAGCACCTCTTGTGGAGGATTTCCTCGTAACACTGAGACTCACCGCGCGGCCCGATATAGCGGCTGTTGCGACGCCGGTTACTTGAACCTCGACCGGCGTTACTACTGGTTAGCCTGGCGTTGTCGGCAGGTCGCAGGCGTCCGGAAGACCATCACGACCAAGCAGGGGCGAGACGATTTCTTGGGCGAAACTTGCACTGTTTATGCCATGGCAACAAAGTAGGAAAGAAAGAATACAAAATGACACATTGTATAACAGTATCTTCCTAATACAATCCAAATCTTGGCCAATCCCCCACAGTGGTCACGTGCCATCGTAGAAGGATATCCTATCCTATCCTACATTGCGGGTCCACTTAAGTAAGCCTGCTAAAATCGTAGGTAGTATTTTGCACACGCCAATCACACATGGTGTGTACCGAGTCCGGTCGGTGATTGGCGGCGGCTCCCTCTCTCTTAGGCGATGTTGCGCGTGCTTGCCTCTGCTCGCGGTAACCCGTGGGTCCCGTTTGGTTCGAGGAAGGAGGGCCTCCCCTTCACCCTGCGCTTTCCGATTAGGCATGGTTTTTGATAATCCTATTTGCACTGTGTGCTTCACGCCAATCGTCACGCGGCGTAACAGGCCACCGAGAGAGCCGGAGCAACTGCCAAAAAGTCACGATGTCCTGCTCCAACCTGACCATCTACGGTAGCATGACGTCACAACATATACGCCTCTAGGGGAAACTAAACCAAAATTGCTTAGTAGAAAAGCTATTATAGCAAATAATTTATGGCACTCTGAAACTTTCGAATATTTTGTCTAGGATTTCAAGATCCAAGCCCTTCACAAAAAGCAAAAGAAATGAAAAATTGTAACTGCCATGTCAGTATTCCTTTAAAGGGTCCCTCACCAGGTCTGGCCGTCTTGAGCTGAAAAGTGCAGAGCATACAATGCGTGACAACGATCGTATCTGCAAAGTATTACATCGCTACGCGCCGCAGAAAGGTCTGCAATTTCAAACCGAACGCCGTTTTCCCTTCTCCTCGCGGGCGCCGCGCTCCAAGCCGGAGGGATGACGTACACGTTTTCGCGCTGTGACGTCGCTCGTGGTGACACGTAACTTCGAGACTTATTCAAGGCAACATCTGTTATTTGCGTAATATGTTGCGAGAATAGAAGAATTAAAGCTTAGAGAAATAATAAAACACACATACGGAATGTCTGCATGTTTTTGTTTTACTTCGCACCGCAGCAAAAGAGACGTACTTCCGTTTCGTCTGCTTTTTCCCACATCGTGCAGTCGCGCGCGCAGACTCCGAAACTATGTCATCTTCTACCGTGTTCCAGAGCGGGATCACGCTCTGTGAACCACTTATGTCTGCCTCAGTAGTCATGTATCACAGATTTATGCCGCTAGTCAGGTGTGCTCGTGCACAGAGCGTAAAATCGTGTGCTGCGCGAAACGAGCCAATCGCAACAGCTCGCACGCGAGGCCGTCAGCGGAAGCGCGCCGCGCCGCAAAAAAAAGAAAAAGAAAAGAAAAAACAAGCGAGGAGAAAAAAAAATTAAGGTGGTACCTGTGACGTATGCGTGACGCGATCCCCGAGCTCAGAACGCAGGAAAGGAATTTTTCTTACGGAGGCTAGACGGGGAAAGTGGAGAGAGCGTCGTTGTTTGCGGTGAAGCTCGCCTCCTGAAATCATGGGTTCGCGACACTGAAATATTGCTATCTCGGCTATTAATGAGCCGATTTGAAAAATGTTTAAGGCAGAACGCTCCTTATAGGACACGTAACAACTTCCAGCGTATAATCAAACTTTCCTATGGGGCCTGGTGAGGGGCTCTTTAACACAACGGCAAATTCTGTTTGACGTGCCTGTCCAGACGTCCTTATAGACAGACTAGGCGAAGCATCTGAAAGGCTTTCAAAGCCAGCTTTTCTGGATCATTGTGAAGGAGAGCGTCACCGCAGGACGGGTCCTTCCTGTCGTTTTTCAACCGTAAGACGTCGAACCCCGCAATAAGTGACGCATGTAGAGGTTGCCCCACTGAGCAACAAACCATGCAGATGCAGCACACTGCCGCCTTCCAAAATGTTACGCAAACGGGATAAAACAATATGTTGCCTGAATGATTACTATTGCTATTTTTCTTTCACGTACAAACCACGAAGTGACACCAACCTAACTTTCGCACGATTTACATCAATGAACTCCATTTCCTTGGGTAAATTGGTACATGATGATTTTTTTTCTGCTATCTATGCTAGGGGAAAAGATGAGAACAAGGTTATTTTTTCGAAATTACCCCCTTTCCTTTTTCGATCTTTCACATCGTTGAAAATGCCCTTTAAAAATCTCCAATACCAATTTCTTTTAAAGTGCCTCCTGCCGCCCGATTCATGGACTATCTCCCGGCTTATGGATACGTGGCCATAAATGTGGATCATCATCATCATCAACAACAACAACAACAACAACAATAACAACAATAAGGCTGACGGTGGGATACCAGCCGAGTATCACGTTTTTATGAGAACAAAAATTGTTAGTGGGCATATAAAGGAAACCGTTCGCAAGTGAAATTCTCGCTGTACAGTGAGTACACGTATTCCGCTTCTTCGCAGTACGGCTCGGTCCACAGCCCGCCCTCCTCTGGTGAAGGAGGCGTAAAGTTGATGGGACGCTCTGTGATCCACGAGGCCACCTTCTGTCTCGAAGCGACAGCATCATCCTTGGAGTATGCTTCTTTCCAGCCTGTCGTGGCCCCGCACTATACGCTTCACCAGGGCACGGACCCGAGAATTCCACCATGGTCGACGGCGGGGTGCCCATCGAAATGATGCCTTCACCCGTTACATTCGCCAGCTCATGGCACAAGTTACCTTTGAGCTGCACTGCATAAAACGACGTTATGTTAAGAAAGTAACTGGAACGCCAATGCATTTCTCCGCAAAGTTCGGGAATGAATATCTCGAAACTGGTGTCATCCTGACAATTCGTTCCAAGTGGATCCGCCTTGGGAACTCCACGGCTAGGATTTGTAAACTGCAATATGAGCCGTATTGTAATTAGTTGAAAACTTAATTAGTGCATTTTTGTCAATCAGTCGATTATGCATTCCAATTTTTTGTACAAGAAATGTCCGCCTCTTCGAGTAGACCACTTCCTGAACTATAGAATTGTGCTATCTGCCACAGGCAACCTTTAAGATTTTTTTTAGAGTGTTCGCTGCAACACCCTGTATATCTAAAGGCGCTAGAAGCGTCATCCTATATTATTTTCAAGGTGTGATTTTAGTAAGAGGTAGGTATTAACTGGTGGCAAAACTGTGCATTTTCTCACACCACTGGTGGTATTCTTTAAACGGCCGTCCTCCACGCTCTCGGATCGAAGCGGCCAATACACATTTAGCGGCGGCTCCGGTGGTTCTGAGCCACGAGCGGTGCCGTATAAGCTCCCGCGCCGGATCGCGGCATGCCTATACCATTTCAAGGAGCTTTCTGTTGCGGTGCATTTGTACTGTCAGCTAGAATACGTAAAGCTGGCAAGGGTTACCGAAGCGGGTATTTCGCTATGCTATAGAGCACCCTTCCCGTACCAGACACCTGACATGTTATTCGTGCTATATATAGCTGCGCTTCGCGATAAAGGAAAAGCACTGCTCGTTGTTGCCGTTGCGGTAATGGCAAAAGACAAATTTTTGTGCATTAGCATAACGATATCGTGATCAACTGTAGATCAAAACTGAAACGCGCACGCGCGCGTCTCATGGACGCTATACCATGGGCTCCATTTGTGACCCAAGTTATATTGTGGTCTTGTTCATTCCATATACGTAAGAGCCTTCGGGGTAATAGAGGGCGTCCCAGCTAGCGTATAGCCAAGCTCTTAAAAATAATATATAGAATATACGAGAACGCAACCAATCGTATTCTGTCAGCAGTGAGGTACCATACCAAGATGATTTTTTTTTCATAATTGAACTATCGCTAATAGGATGAGATTAATTAACGAACTTTTTAATTACTGTATCGAGGGTGCCAAGAGAGAGAGAGACAGAGAGGAAAGGGGAAAGGCAGGGAGGTTAATCAGAGAAAAAGATCCGGTTTGCTACCCTACGCTGGGGAGAGAGGGGAGGGGGAGGTAAAGTGGTAACAAAGTAGAGAGGGTGCCAATTTTGACATAAAGGTAATAACTGTGTTTTAAAACGCCCGATCCCGTCGTTTTCAGTGTGCTATGTCTCCGGCATTATTTTCTTCCGCGTTTTAAAGAAAACGCGTGAAGTATGAAAATAGCCGCATGATTACGCGTCGATCCGCGCTCCGCGACAGCAGCAGTCCCTCGCGTTACTCCGAAGGATTAACAAAACACGAAAAAAGAATTCAAAAGACGAGAAAATAACTATGAATTTCGAATAATTGGAAAATAAAAAAAAAGAAGTAAACGCCGAAAAAACACCAAATTTTTGAAAAAGAATTAACACCTAAAAACATGCGCCGCATTTCGCCAAAAAATAAACCACGAAAACGCGGAACTCTAGTTATGGCTCAAACAACACTTCATTGTTTTTTATCTCTTTTTCTTTTTTACTATTACGCAAATTCCAGAAATAAAGGTGGAAAAGTTCTCATTTTCATTGATGGGGAAACTGTGTTTTGAGCATTACAAGGTATAGTGCCGGTAATGCGTTGCGAATTCGCAGTATCCCACCGAAAGGGTAATGCAGGAATGGTTGCCCAAGTGTTTCTACTTTTGTTCATTCCAGCAGCAGCTAGGCGGATTTTTAAACTTCCCCATCAGACAACAGGCAGATGCGATGAAGCTGTCCGCTGGCATGTCGCTGTGCGGTCCAATTCCTGAGTTAACCAGGGCGCATGTAAAATGATAAACACTCAATCTGAGCCATCAATTGCTATAGCTCTACTTGATACTCGTGCCTATATACCTGTAGACTACCCCAAGAATGTTTCACTGTTTACCACCGCTTGCCTGCTATAGAAACAGTGCATTCCAGTTCGAACATACAAAATCTATAGGATGAGCTGGTCGTGAACGGTGGTTGATAAGAGCGGCGTAGAATCGAGCGGAAGGCATCGCTACCAAATCACGGCCTCATCCTATAGATAACGTGGGTGGAGCGTCGCTCTGACCAATGACAAAGCGCGGAACAGGCATCGGAACAGGCATCGCTACAAGATCGCGGCAGCATTCTGGCATCTCTTTGAAGACATTTCTGAGCTTCAAACGATTAGGAAGACGTCTTAACAAGCTGCTTGAATTCAAATTAGTCACGTGTCAGTATCACAAGAAATTTGCCGTCAGCATTGAAATTTAAGGCCTGGGCCTCTACAGGCCTATAGTGATGCATAGCTCCGCAATAATGTCAAGTATTTGAACACTTGCACATTTGATAAATCTAATAAAAATGACTTTTTCCTTAAAATTTGTATCCTACTCTATTGAAATGTGGCACCGACGACCGTTCGTCGCACTCTCGATGTTGTGCACAAAATAACATAGTAGCTCTGTCAGCGTGGTGCCCTCGAGTAAGCTGCTTGGTTTTATGCAGCAGCCACATATCGGAGCTGAAATTTCTCGTTAACTTCTATATCTTTACCAATTTTTGCGAACTTTGCAATTACAGGAGCGAACAGGTCTATAATGCAGGACGCGAAATACCGCGGTACGTGTAATTTGCGCATACACACATATATACAATTATAAGCTCGTATGCGTATTTATTTATACCTGTTGTGAGCCTAATTCCGGCAAGTGTCTTCGAACTCTGTTGAAGCTGTTCTTGACTGCTTGAGAAATGCAGTAAAGTAAATGCTACATGACTTCTGTGGCGTACGCATTTTGAAATAATTAAGCCAACTTTCACTTGTATCCTCAAGTGATCTCACGTTCAGACTTAGCGCAATATAAGTTTTCGTCATCTGATTCGTTTTCTCTGTTAAGATTTTGTATTCACACTTCGTAGAAGTGCATTAATGTACATTCCTTCAATTTCAATGTTTCAGGAAATCTCTGCATGTCAACAAATTCGTGTTTCGTTCATGGGGTCCTTCTATATTGGCTTAAAGAGAGCGTTACAGTCACCGTAAAGGAATTCAGCTTCTCACCGAGAAGCTTGTAGCAGGCCAACGCCAGACCCCTCTTTGGGAGTTTTGACTGCGAAGGCTGCCGAATGCCCTGTTAAATCATCCAATGATTCTAAAAGAGTGGAGCGCTTCACTTCTGCTACGCCGGTATTTAAAGGGGCCCTACAACGAATAGGTGTAAAGCAAAAATGGTGGCCCTACCTCAGGGCCACCATTTTTGTTTTGCATCTATTCACCACGTGTCAGAGAGAGAGAGAGAGAGAGAGAGAAGTAAAAACGACTATCATAGCTATTTTAACGCAAGCGAACCTAAATGCAGAAGCCTCAAAATGCTAGGAAACTCGGAGCTAACCAGAAATAAAGTTCTCGCAGCCCCCCCCCCCCCCCCCCCCCCCCGTATACCTCATACCACTCTCCCAGACACAATACAACGCTCATTTTATAGCAGCATGACATCGGTGTTGCGCAGAGAAAGTTGGCGCGCCATGGTTGCAAGCCTGTTTAAATTGTTAGCGGTGTCGTTACCATAGTTACAACATTTTCCCGGGGTCCCGTCGCTTAACTGTTGAGGGGACTTATAGCGCTATAAGAGAAGCGCACAAAGAAAAAAAAGGGATGAACATCAGGCGCTAGTGTTCATACTCCCTTCCCTCTCTGTGCCTCTTTTATAGATAGCGCCAGGTCCCTTCAACAGTTATGCGAGACCAGCCAGCCCAGCTGTTCGTCTTTCTTAAGCGTATGCCCCATCGCACTGTGTACTATTGAAAACAACGCACCACCGTGTAACAACTTGCGCGTCCCCGACGTTTTACGCTATCCGACATCTCATTTTGACAGTTATGCCAGCAGTGAGTGAGCCAGGTGATCATACTATGCCAAGATGAGTACGCAAACACTAACGGAAGCAGCAGAAACGGCGGAGGCGGGATGACGGAAGCATGTCGAGTTTCGTATAGAAATTACTAGAGAGAACTTTGGCGCTAGTGTATACGGGAGCTGCTAGCATGGCGGTTCAGCCAGCACGGGAATGATGGTTAGTACTACACTGATTTTTCTAAACTGTGTCCTTCTGGCTTCAAACGGCTTTGTGACTTTGCAAAATGATCACTTTCAAACAGAACATTGCGTTATAAGTGTAACAAGCCGCAGTGATTGCGCGTGTACGCAGAGTCTTGTTGCCTTCTGCATTCAAAAAAGTATAGATTGCGCTTAAATCTAGGCCAATAAAGAAATTAAAGATATTAAAGACAGATAAAGCCAAGTAAAGAAATGCATAAGAGCGTCTGAAATCTCAAGCAGGAAGATTAGACGAATCCATGTAACAACCGTCCTTCCCACGGTGGGTGAACGAGCGCAGCGCCAGAGTTCCCTCTGGTAATTTTAGTGTAGGAAATTTCGCGGAATGAAGCAGGGTACGTGGTTCATTCGGTTCGCCCTGCACTTCGTGAACTATTACAGTTCATTTCAGTTGGGTGCTGGTGCAGGAACCGGCCCGCCGTCCAACAGCAGTCGCCTCACAAATTAATCCCCCCCGCCCCATTTCACCCAGTATCAACAAGCGGATCAGTTCTCCGGTCGCTTATCTAGACCATCTGCGTTCGTGAGTCGCACAGAAGAGCCGAACAAACGAACTAAAAACGTCGGCCGGCTGGATGGCTGCGGAGCCCGTGCGCAACATATGGTAGCACTGTAGGACCCGGCGTGTGTATCGGGTTACGTGTAATCCGTCGCCCTGAAACTCGCTCATTTGCCCCGCTTTTCAGGTCTTTTTTATCACATCCGCAGCGCCATTGGTTGGGGTTGAATGGAGGTAACCACTGCGGGTTAGACGTCTTTACGCGGCTATTGTATGTGCTTTTATTCTATACATACGAAAAAGGGCGCGTGAATCGTATTTTTGTTGCTAATCTTGCGCATGCTTGTCCTGTGCCATAAGCGCTTGTGCATTATAACGAAAAAAAAATTGAAAACGTTCTTTTACCTTGCTTATGTGACTCAACAAATATAATTACGTTGTGATATGGCTTGATAGAGGCTGAGGCGTTACTGACGCCGTGGAAAAGCCTGTTTATGGGTTCAGTGGTAATAACCACGTCAAGTTTGGTAGCATTTAGTCATAGTTTCGTGTCAAGAGGAAACGGGCTAGTCATGGAGAACACTGGAACAGAAAGTTATAACGTGAACTTGCGAACAAACAGATTTCTTTGCAGATAGTATTGCAGGTATCACAGCTGCAATGCCTACCTGCATTCTTCCTCTATTAAAGTAAAAGAAGCGAGATCTGAAATGGCGATGGACCGCATCAGTCCTACTGCATTAGAATTACATCAGTATGTTAGTCAGTATGTTGCTCTTTAATCGGGAGCGATGCTTTCATTTGTGGTCGCAACTATAACGACATGACCGAACAGCGTGCGCCTCTGATCAAGAAAACATGCTCTGGGGGCGATCACTTGAGGAGGTAGTCGACTTTAGCGAGATTTTGCGAGACTAGCACCGGACGCGTCGGGCTTTAACAGGTGACAGCATTCCTGGCACTTTGCCAAAACAGCACGCACTGTTTTGGCAAAGTGCCAGGAACGCTGCCTACCCGCAGACGTTCACTACGTTTTGCTGAAATTTAAACGACCCACAACCAATAAAAACACAGTGGTCGCGGAAGAGTCACCCTCTTCGTCGACCTGCAGTGCACCGCTAATCAACAACTTTCCCTGGAAACGGTCGATTATGTACGGCGAAAGTCCCGACGGCCGCGCTTCCTGTCGTCTGCCAACTTGACTGCGCGCACGTATCACGTTGTATACGGCGACGGACACGCCGCACGCGGGGACCAGCTGCACGGATCGAAGCCAATCCTCGGCGTGCACGCTCTAACTGACGGGAGCCAAAGGGGGAAAGGGAGCGGGCGGCGCTGCTTTGTCATTCTAATCACGGCCGCTCACTCGTTGCGTGTCCGCGCCAAAGGGAGAAATAAAGCGCCAAGAAGGAGGAGGAGGGGGAGACGGACGGAGCCCTTCACGCGTATAGTGCGTGTTCGTACGCACGCCTGACCGGACTCTCGGATCCCCAACTTTGCTGGATATTCCGCTTGCTGCAGACCCGTTTCTCCTCCTCTCCCTTATATTATGTCTTCCCTTTTCAGCGCCCCTGCTGCTGTTCCAGTGGTGTGGTCTTGCCTTGCGTATTTTAGTTTTTTTTTCTTCTTCTTGTTTTTCATCCTTTCTCTTCTCATTCTTCTGCCACTCCACCTTTGGCTTAGAAGCTACACGGTGATGATAGCCCAAGTGTCGCGTTTCTCACGGCCCTGTAAGAATTGTCGTGTCTTTCTCTCTATCTCTATCTTTCTCATTCCTTTTTTTCTATCCTTTCTTTTCCTTCTTTTTTACCTCGTTGTCCACCAGTCTTGTTTGATGTTTGCGGACTCGCGCCCATGCTCTAACTTCATTCTTTTCTGGCCGACAGCTCCCTCTTGCGATTTTGTCGAAACCCGTAAGGCGCGGTTTTGTGTATTCTTCTGGGATAGGGTATAGTTCGGCTTGCGCCCATTGCCTTCTTTTCTTATTCATTACTGCCCTTTGGGTTATTCTTTATGGTACCCCTGTAGCCCCATTGAATTTCTTTCCTCCGACGACGTGATTGCGCTAACCTACGAAATCGCCAGAAGCCGGTACGAATAAAAAAATTCACCGATGATTACGATACTCCCTAATGCGAAATTTGAGCGCAGCTCTATACGTGTTTTCATTTCGCGATATATTGGCTGGCGCGGACAATCTGTTTCGTGCGGCACGTTGCGAACGGAGCGAAGTGTGGCGCTAGTGCCTCGCTGATCTGGAGATTGCAAGAGGAAACACGTGGGTGACGTGCGGGCGCAATTCGCAGCAGCTGCCGCAGACAGCCCTCCCAAACGACGCGCGCTACTCTGGCGCCATCTCGTAGTCATCGTCGCCGCACTACGCTTTTCTTCTCGCGCTTTCGCCATGGTTCCTGCACCCTCCTCCTCCGCTTTCCTTCTCGCCTCTTTCATCCCCCGCTGTGCTCCGCGTTTTCTATTGAGAGACAGCTACCCAAATAATATTGCGCAAAAAAAAAAAAGACCGACATGGGCGTAAGAAAAGACGACACACCAAGCGCAAACTTTCAACTAAGTTTATTGTGCCACTGAATCGATTTTATACATGTGAAGCAGTGTCGACTGCGCATGCGCTTACATGAAAATGAACTGCGCTTTCATGTAACATAGCTACGAGTCATGTGATGCCTCCAAGAAACTTAGTTCTTGTTCTGTGAGAGCCAGAGAAGGGAAGTTAACATACTTATCACCCAATTTCGCAATCATCTGCGCTTCAGATATTTCAAGGATGAGCTGCGTGCTGTCACGGGAAACTATCGTGCATTGGTCCTTAAGAGGTTTGCATCCATGATCGCCGAACAATCGACAGTTTTAGTACTGCATACGTACCGTACGCAACGGCGTTGCGTACGTAGGATCGCTACGTTCTGCAAAGTGCGCATGTGCAGAACGCAACACGAACGGTACGTGATGCGGACGCGGCCGCTGCGTGCGCACGCATCCAATTCTTGCGTGCGTATGTACGGAGCCTTGCGTGCTGCTCTCGTGGTTCTCGTTTGTTCGGGAGAGCGCGAGACAAAAGAGTTTCCCAAAATGGCAGCGCCAAAGGCGACCAGCGGAAGGCGGTATACTTTTCAATGGCCTACGATTTGGCTTTGCTGCGTGAAGTGAACGCGCAGAACCCATTCCCAGATCCTGCACGTTGGGAATGCATAGCAAAAATAGGAACGTTGTTTTTGAGAAAGTGTTCAGTGTGTTCTGTTTGCGCGAAAGGCTCGACCTGCTTTTGGCGCAGTTTGTCGCAATGACTGTGCCAGCCCCAGAAAGCAAGTACTCGGTTTTTATTTTTCTCGATGTGATTCCTGCATTATATCCGCATTAAAAGTAGAGGCTCTTAAAGGCCTAAATATAGTTCGACGAAGCGGTAACGCGCCCACACGTTACGTCACGTTAGCGAGATCAACAGCGTCTAGTTTGGCCGACGGTTCGACGTACTGCAGAACACGGCCAATGCGCTCCGACGCGCCCGGCGTCTAACGCTCGCCCTCTTACGTACGTAGGCATTTCGCAGTACTAAAAGCCCCAACGCGACACGCGCTCCTACGTTCCGCAAAGCCCTTGCGTGCTGCGTACGTATCGTCATGACGCAGTGCTAAAGCTGTCTAATGAATCGCCAGGAACCCACCGGAGCCATTTTTTACGTTGTTGCTGTGTTCGCGGAGCCGATCGTTGAGGCAACGCCGAGTTTGTCCGATATATTGCTTCCCACATGTAAGCGGGAGGTTGTAAACCACCCGGTGGACACACTCGACAAACTTCTTGCGGTGATGCTTTCTGCACTTATCGGAAGGGACGGCATTTGGATCCGTCAACCTGCAAAGCTTGCCGAGCTTGTTGGGAGCAGAAAAGACAACTCTTACATTTGCCCTTTGAGCCATTTTTTCAAGTTATGGGATATCCCCGTGCATGTAAGGTGTAACACTTACTTTAGGGCGTTCGCCGGGAGGGGCATCGGCAACTGTCTCCTGTGTGCTGGATCGCGCTTCTCTTAAAATGCGTTCCGCGGCAGACACGTGCACCACCTTAGGATATCCAGCCAAGGACAAAGGTCGAGTTTGCTTTTCAAAGCTTACGTCCACTACATGACAGCGAGACTTGCTAAGGGCATTCTTGAAGCACAAACTGATAATGGCCCGCTTAAAAAGCTTAGACTGTGCGGAAGTATACGGCAGAAGTGGCTTGTTGGGGGGGGGGGGGGGGGGGGGCTCGCGGCTCACGTGTGGATGTCCTTGACCTTCGCCTGAGCTTTCAGGACAGCCACACGTGGACAGCCACAAAAAAAGAAACGAAGATATGAAAATAGTTTGGCAGCACTAACGCGATGAAGATAACAATTACGGTCTCCCGTACAGTGCCGACGCTTTTATATAAACACAAGAGTGCTTTTAAAGCAACTCGGGCTGATGTTGAATGGGACCAGGGTCCAAGGATCCTGATTTCCGTCAGGAGACGGTTGTCGAGTTTGTCAAGCGGGGTCGAATTGGTTTGACTGATGAGGTATAACTTACCTAGGCCTCAAATGGGGCAACGCGAGAGGCCGGTAGTGGAGGACCCCGGATTAATTTCGAAGTTTAATGCGTAACCAAGGGGAGCGTATACACGAGCGCTCTTTCACTCCGCTCCCATCGGAATGCGGCTAACGCGGTCGGATATCGGACCATCTGACTTTGTTTTCAGCTGAAGTATAGCGTAGCCAGTGAACCAACGCAGCGGGTCAGGTTTCCCAATGCATCAACGTGAAACCTTATTTACATGAAATCGTTACATTAGGAACACAGCTCTAACGTAAACCTGCGGAGCTGACAGGATATATGCATATACACCATGCAAAAGTACATTCTGACGTGCTTTCAGCAATCTATGTCTTCAGATGCCCAAGCTATCAGCCATCCAGGAGAGCACTTGGTAGGGGATCTCTGTACCATGCCTATCCATCTGACCTAGAAGAGCGCGCCGAAAATTATGCTTATCATCATCATCAGTCTAATAATGGCGTGAGACAAGACGACGGTGCCCTCCAGCTTTCTGTCTGTCCAGTCTGTTCCTGTTTCCTCCTTTCTGTCTCACACCATCAGGCCCCTCCCTATATACTGTCTAGTTTCCAAAATTAATCTAGAGTTAAGGTTGCTTCTCATCCCTAAAGAAAAGAAAAATAATAACAGCAGCAATAGCTCATAACGCTATTAATGTGCTAATGCACAGTGATGGCAATATGCCGCATATATTTTTAACGCGTGTTCAGAATGTAAACGTCGCAAAGAAAGAGAGAAATAAAAAAAGAAAGAACTGCCGCTTCTTAACCCGCCGCGGTAGCTTTGTGGCAATGTCGTCGCGCTGCTAGAATCCATGCGAGAATACTAGGACGCGTGCCAATAGCGTATCAGTCGTATGTCGTTGGGTTGGCCGCTTTCGCTAACAATATGTCTAGCATCAGGATTGGCTGAAATTTTCTATTACGAAAGACTGTAGCGTAGGAGCTTTTTGTGAATACGGGCCCATGTGCACAAAAACTTATCGCACTAGCATTCCGCGCAAAAGAAAAGTTCCACCAATCCTGATACTGGACGTATTGTTGTCGTAAGCGGCAGGCGAAGGGCACTTACGAGCGAAAAGCTTTGTGAATTCGGCCCCAGAAGCGTATCGAAACGAGATCTTATCGAGCTGCGTAACACGTGCATAGCTGCGTTGGTTACACGTGTCCTACTGCGAGACTCGGGCGCTGGAGCGTGTGAACGCCCTTGCGCTGCCTCTTTTTTTTTTTTTTCGGTGACTCAACTGAGGAGATGAGGGGAGGGGAAGGCGGAGGGCTTGGTTCAGGCAGGAAAACCTACTATGACGAGAGTACAGCAGGGAGTTGGCTTGGATAAGCTTCTAGCCGTGAAAAATGATGCTGCCGTGATGGCGAGCCCCTCGGAGGCCGAAATCGCCGCTGCCAATGACGACTTTGACCAAGCGCTTGAGGGTGCGTGCCTGCCTGTCCCGACTCTTCAACACGCACTGTCTGCGCCACGAAACGCAGAAAGTGCGTCCAGGAGCGCTGGTGAATGCCCTGCAGCGCAGGTAGTCTGTCGATATTGAGGGAAGATGGACTCGAAAACATCTACACCGTCCCGCGCATCGCGGACGTCTTTATTATAACGCTGAGAAGCCGTTTCGGGGCGCAAGTAAAAATTCATTCTTGCGGCACGTAGTTTTGTTTTCTGTACATTAATTCCTTGGTCGCCTTTTTTTCTCGCCAGTAGATGATAAATTCGTATAGAACGAACGCATCGCAATGGTTATTTTGACTTCGTTAAGGGATGAGTTTGGGTATATCGAATTACCCGTTAGATCGTACTGCGTTTAGCGCGTAAGCCCTATAGAGTCCGACCAAAGTGCTACCGTTCTACCGTTCCGGCTTGACCGCCGACAGTGCATGCACGTATATTTACTCGTATGCCACCGTTGAGCAGAAGTGGTATAGCGGTAGCAGTGAACGGTTAAGAATGTGCTAAAAAATTTATGTGCCATCACACAGACAACGCTGCACCTGCCCATCCAAGGATGCATGGCGAAGATTGGAGGAAAGTGAACTTTTTGAATTGAATTCTGGAATTTTACGTGCCAGAACCCAGATTTGATTACGAGGCACGCCGTGGTGGGCCACTCCGAATTAACTTCGACCAGCTGGGGATCTTTAACGTGCCCCCTGTGCACGGGACACGGGCGTCTTTGCATTTCGCCCCCGTTCAAATGCGGCCGCCCCGACCGGGATTTGATCTCGCGACCTCGTGCTTAGCAGCGCAACACCATAGCCGCTAAGCCACCAGGGCGCATAAAGTGCCCTTTTGTTTGCTTGACACTATTGTGGTCAGGTGCACCTGGATGAAACAACGGGTAAATATTATCAACATTATTCTCATGCACGTGACATAAGTTACACGTTCCTTATATATCTCACTTCTTGCTAATTTGCGAAAATGTTTAAACCACGTCCAAACATCTGGAAACGCTGCTGCGCGTCTGCAGCTGTTTACGTGCAATGAAACCTAGATGTGAAGATGGTTTCAATAAATGGACAACGAGTGTCGCCATGTCGTACCCTGTAATAGCCCTTGCATCACACGTCACACACCACATCGTGGACTTAGGGCAATCTGAAAGCCTTAGAGAGATTGTCGCTATGAGGCAAATAAAAAATATTAGCGGAAACTTTAACTCGTAACTCTTGCGTTCCCGTTTTCACCGGCGTCAAATACTACGTGTGTTTCATGGGAAGAACCGTACAAAAGGTGATGGTCATTACAAGTTCTCTGATAGCTGCACTTGTTACAAGCTTTGAAAATGATATAATTTTACTTTTTCTTGCACTTTATGCAGCATACAAAGAATTCTGATTTATTATATTAATTTAGCGTTTGGTAACTTGCCGTATTTCAGTGCAGTATTGAAGCTTTTCTCTTGGGAAAAAGGTACATACGTTCTTTTTTTAATTTTGCCTAGCAGGCATTTCTTGGAAATCAAGAAAAACAAAGTCTCTTTTTTTAAAGCAGCTAAACTTTTCTACAATTTGGCATCTGTAAACTTCTATTACCGTCTGCGTCTACGAACTGCACTTCCGAGATGCCCGTCTTTCTTAATTTACTGCTGTTTAATAAAGAAAGGTCAGTCGATCTTGTACCGCCACATCATTACTGCGCTTGTTTTCAGAAATCGTATAACCGACCACGCAATAATGGACGTGGCAAGTTTTACCTTCATCCGCGAGGCACAATGCTGCCTCTAATAAGCTTGCGTATTAAACGTATGACGTTTTTCTTTCTACACTCCTTTGATGAAGGGACGAATAAAATGCAACTAATTTCTTTAACATATATATGCCCCTTGAGAGCTGCCCTTGATGAGAAATGGCAAAGGGTTGCGCTCGCAGACTCATGGTCGCTGTTCGACTGCAATCGAAAGTGCATGATAAACACGGTGTGTGATCCAAACGCCGCCAACGCACGACTAAAGGAAAATTCAGCCGCTTACTCTGCCCGCCAACAAGAGTATACATCACTGACACACAAAGGCGAGATATTTTCTCCACTTCGCGAGCTGTGATTTCTCTCAAATTGTTCCTGAATAAACGTAACCGCAGTTATTTGTATAAATATCGTTCTGCTTAAATATCGTGTATAAATATCGTGTATAAATATCATGTATCAATATCGTTCTGTTTCCAGAATTTCCACATGGCCCAAAACTGCGTTCGTTCGACCTCAATGAACAAAAGACACGTCAAATGTGTCTTCGACTACCGCCAAACCAATGCACGGAAGGTGCTTGCTTGCTTGCTTGCGGTCTTTCTTTCTTTCTTTCTTTAGTGCAAATGTTGCTGGCTTCAGAGGTATAATGAATTACAAATTTGCACTTCTCCATTAGCTGCACCTTACAGGCGATCAGTAAGCACATGTACATACTCAGTTTTATTGACACATCCGAAGTTGCACGGATCCTGCACGGAATTGTGAAAAAAAAAAAAAAAAGGAGCTCGTAAGCGTTCAACGTCAGAAGAGCTTCGCGTGGCAGAATCTCCGCACACAGTATACATACAGCGCTGCATTGATTTCCAAGAATTCGGCAGTGGGCAGTGCCTCGGCAATCCTGGCCGTGTGCACAAAGGCCGGTGCGGCCGGGCCGCCTGCAGCCACCAAGTGTCAAAACTGCCTCTTTATCGACGCGGGACGCACAACACCGCCCACGCGCGCGCGCGCGCTCGCGTGAGAGGCGAGAGTTTATTTCGGACGCGGCCGCCAAATCGCCGGCTGCGTCCTCCGCGCCGCATCGCCGTTGCCGCCGCGGTTTCCAGCTACTAGCTTCGCGAAACGCCGGGCCAGCGCGGGCCACGGTCGATAACGATTTTCCGACGCCTGTTAGCGGCCGCGCGCTCAAGTCGCCCGCCTTCTCTTAGCAGCGCTGGACGTGCGTGCGGCGCTTCGGCCATCGGATCACGTGACATAGACGCGCATGCGCGTGTGGCGACGGCAGCAGTCCAGCCGAAACGCCCACCAGCGCACGCAAGCAGGACACCGAACCGCGCGCGTCGTAGCCGCTTTCCTACATTTCTGGCACCCCCTCCCTTTCCTTTGGTGAACGCCGCTAGGTTACTCCTCGTCCTTTCTAACGGTAGTTATCGCCCTTGTTCCAACATAGCTGTCGAAAAAGAGAGGGGCTTGTTGGGGGGGGGGGGGGGAGGGGGTGGCACCCCTTTGCGCGCGCGCGCGTCCGCTGGCTGGGATTGTATACATGCGTGAGTGAATCCGTGTCGCGGATCCATACATAACGCTCGGCATAACGCGTGCGCGACGGGCGGCCGTTGTTTGCCGGCGGTGAGTCGTCGATAATGTGCCAGGGACGATGATCCACGAATGGTGCGCGCAGCTGTCGCGCGTCCAGAGGGGACGTCGGCCGCTTTTCTTACGTTGCCTTTCCGGAAGCTCGCGAATTTCCTTGCCTAAATAAGCACGGATAAATTTTTGTCGAAATTCCCCCATACCGTCAACTTCCTGTTGCCTGAGTGAATTTTTCCCCTCGGAAGGACGCACAAATAAAGAATGTCCCTGTATTCTTCTTACCTGTCTCGTGCTCTTGAAGATTAGGTTATAGGGTTTTACGTGCCAAAACCACTTTGATTATGAGGCACGTCGTAGAGGAGGACTCGGGAAATTTCGACCACCTGGGGTTCTTTAACGTGCACCTAAATCTAAGTACCCACGGGTGTTTTCGCATTTCGCCCCCATCGATATGCGGCCGCCGTGGCCGGGATTCGATCCCGCGACCTCGTGTTCAGCAGCCCAACACCATAGCCACTGAGCAACCACGGCAGGTCTGCTCTTGAAGGTTGCTCGAGGTTAGTTATGGGTGCACATGAATGGGACACAACGTTGTTCACGCGATTGCGGCAGCTACCCACGCAGCCTTGTAACTTTGTGTCAGCATCGTTGGCGGCTGCCGCGAGCACCGTGGCCGCGGCGCTGCCGGACGTCATTCCTGGGCCCGTATTCGCAAAGCAGTTTGTACGAAATCCAGGATAGTAATAACCGGCGCTGGCCGATCATGTTAGCCAGCGCATTTATTTATTTATTCATTTATTTATTTCCCATATCCTCAATCGCCTTTCCTTTGAAGAGGGGAGCGAGGTTAGGTTGACATGTGTAGTCCCATGGGTTACACTCCCGTTATTAATGAAGGCCCTGACCGTACCATAGCTCTCACCAACATAAAGCTTCGTACCAAGCTTCAGAATTCCGACCCACGACCCGATCTCACACATCTTTCGTTCGTCAAAACTTCACTTCATCGGTCGGCAGCCTTCGCCAATAATGTGCTCGCTATCGCGATTTACCAGCGTCTGTTCTGATGGCCCACCCTATAGCGCACGAACTACATCGTGAATACGGGACCAGGGTCCGTAATCACAAATGACTTCTTACGCTACCGATGTTTGCAAAAGCAGGCGCCAGCCAGTCGACATGTCGGACATATTGCCGAAGGTGGACTTCGAATGCCAAGCAGCACTTTACGAATTCCGCCTCCTGATCATCAGCACGGTTAGTTACCGAATGTTAAGCAAGTGACGGTGTGCGCAGGCTAAAGATCTCATTTTCTTTCTGCTCAGATCTAGTCTGGGGTCACAAATCTTAATGCAAAGAAAATCAATTACCTTTTTTTTATATACTTCTAAAGGCTTAATCCTTCACACTGCATACAAGCGAGCACGCAGTGAAACGCACAATAGTAAATGCGGCGTCCGCATGGTGTCCATGTCTGACAGCAACATTTGAATTGCGTAAATTGTCCTTTTCAGCAGAATAACATCTTATCCGGGGTACAGACAGCTTAAAGTGTGTTTTGATTGATTGATTGATTGATTGATTGATTGATTGATTGATTGATTGATTGATTGATTGATTGATTGATACAGTGATATATAAATAGCTGGCAGATGGTGTTCTCCAATGTTAAACGAAAATATAAACACAATGACGCTTATGAATTTTCTGCTGTGAAACCACAGCCGGTTTTTTTGTGATTGAACCCGCAACTTTATACATAGCTTAACAGAAAAAAAATCTTCATGGTTGCATTCCACGTCGGGTGGTAGCCTAGAATTGCCTGGCACCAAAGCCTGTTGTGAAAAACTTGCATACAAGAAGTATTCATAAACTGACACACATCTACGCCCTTATTCTGAAACGTTTGCCTTCCGCGAAACTACACTGTAAAATAATTTACACCCACAAAAGTGAAAAAAGGTGTAAATGTGTCTATAACTCACACCCTTCGGGTGTTATCTATGTAACGTACGCCCTAAGGGTGTCAGTTATATACACATTTACACCCTTTTTCGCTTTTTAGGGTGTAAATAATTTTACAGTGTATCGCCTTGGCCACGCCTCCGCCAACGGCGCGCGCTGACTGGCGGTTTTAGCAAAACCGGAAAATAAACAGCGCCATCTAGTAGTTCCGGCCTACGTCATTTTAACGTCATGGTGTCGATGGGTGCTCTCGACATATATTCAATAAAGGAATACGTCTTTTGGCGTCTTTTGGCGTTCCGTTGGTGGTGGAGTGTAGTAGAGATAAGATAGGTGGTAGTTTATAGTAGCCTTTCTGGTGGCGTCTTACAAGCGTTGTTTCGGGGCGATATTTGTTGATTCATTTAAAATAAAACATTTCACACTTTTGTATTCAATTTATTTTACCTAGAGCGGCCGTAACCAACCGTAGCCAGTGCGCAGAACCCGTACTGCGGCCACTACACTCGAAAACAACCCACCCGAGCCGCTCTGCGCTCGCACGGTGCGCTCTCTCATGCGATGTGAAGCGTTCGAGAGCGCGTGTTGGTATAGTGCACGCTGACGTCACGGGTAAGCAGTCACTTGATTTATTGAACGTGATCCATCGCGGCGGCGAAACTATCGCGGAAGGCGAACGTTTCAGAATACGGCCCACTCTCATCATCTCATCAGCTACTCATCTGTGGAACGGTATACTATACAGCGCGTTGCTTGAATTTCTTATGGCGTTTGATTCCTTTGATGACCGGAGCTATGGAATTTATTTTAATGCGAAACATTCTTCGCCTCAAACCAGGCACTTTGCCGTAGGAGATAATTTTTTTCCCTGTCTCGTCTCGCTTAGGATACCATCAATAAAGGGTGACTGCCGCTGATTGCCGCTAAAAGCCACTGATTGCCATTGTGCGTATGTTTTTTTTGTTTGCTTTCATTTAACCACTCATATTTCTTACTTACTATTTTTTTCTGCTACTGGGTGAAGCCGCGTCAAGCCCAACGGCCTTTAGCCTCGCCTCGATTTTCTGTAACAAAACAGAAGTAAACGATCTCTCTCCTCTCAAAATTAAATACGTGGACGATGGTGGGATCGAAGCTCGGTCCCTCAGCACAAGAGCCTGATGCTCTAACAATAAGACCACAATATATATATATATATATATATATATATATATATATATATATATAATCTTGTAAGACCACAATTGCACACATATTTCTCATTTCATTGCCAACAACTAGCTCTTTGAGAGAATTGACGCGTGCGTCAAGTCGCACAACACTTGAGCACGTGGGCTCTCACAGGCTATACTCATAAAAGCAAGAGCGCGCCAGCCTCCCCATATCTTTTTCTTTTCTTTCATTTTCGAGCGCTTTGAGACGCTGTGTTAGACTGCAACCGCGCTCGGTATCGGCCCACATTCCCCAGTCCTTTCATCAGAGCAGCTGAGTACACGCTATGCTGTCGCCGTGCTCATCGTCTTGCTGCCGTCGTCGCAGAAACGCTCGCATCTCACACAAGCGCATGCCTTAAAACAGATACGTTGGTTAATGTTCAACGCTTTTCTTTTTCTTTTTGCAGAACACGAAACAATGCTGGATAGCGTGCCCTACAAAACGCTTCGAGTAACATTAATTCCCACAGTGCGCGGTATCTACACATTCTTTGTTTCTTTTTTTCATTCTCGTGCAGAAATTTTCTGCACTGTTGACAGGCTATAAATACATAAATAGTCTTCAAGTGAGGCGGTAACGCACCATGTATTAAACAACTTCCGCTCCGTGTGCATTCCCGGCCGGCGGGTGTAGAGATATCGCGTATATAACGGGCCCACACGCAGTCGATATTTGTTCAGCGGTACCCAGACACGTGCCGGGGGTGAGGAGTGGGGGAGGGGGGGGGGGGGCATGTGCCGTGCGGGTCTTGTTTACAGCACGCACGGCCGCCGAGTGTCGCCACTGCCGGACAGCGCACGGGGCCGTCAATCGGTGCGGTTACGGTCTCACCGGTCCCGCCCGCGCAACACGTCCCCATGCACGAGCGCGTGCGAGCAATCACCGCGGGGCTATAGCATTATGCTTCTGTTCACGAACTTCGGTCCTCGCGCCTGCCAAGGACCGCGCGCGCCCATCGCGCGCGTGTGACCGATTATTATATAGCTTATATTCGCGGTGTCCAAGTTAGCTTATCTGCTAGAGATTTTTCTTCTCTTTCCCTGTCCCTTTTCTATCTTTCTTTTTTCTCTTGCCTTCCTCGCGCGAGTTTTTCGTGGATTTCAATGAGGCGTCGATTTTGCGTACAGCGGTCTCATTTCTTTGCGCGGATCAATCCCCATGAAAACAGCAGCGAAAAAAAAAAGAAAGTTCTCTGAATTGCCACTTTGAGGCGCGATATCATTGTTCGACATGGGTGTTGGAAGGAGCGTGATGTTCGATGCTTGGGAGAAAAAAAGAAAAACAAACGGAGAGAGAGACCATTGATTGGTGTTCACGCTCAGTTTTCCATGACTTCAAGAGCCGGTTGCGAGCAGCGCGCAGTTGCGTGACACGCGCAAATGCGTGGAGAAAAATGAACCGGCCAAGCGTATTCAGTACGTGATTTCTTGTCCGATAGCTCGCGAATCTATAAATATCCTTCGTTTTCGCTCCTTGCTCCACGTTTCGCGTTGAGTAAAAAAAAAAAAAAATAGTGCGTAATTTGGCGATACAGATCGTAGATGGGACCATCACCGCGTGTGTCCCTGCACAGCTTCCTTTAGAAAAGAAAAAAAAAAGAGAAAGGTTTACGTGAGCGAACGCGATAGCTTTGTGCACCCCGAAATTTGCATCGGAAAAAAATCGTACATGCAGAACGCATATACATGCACTCACGAGCTATCCCATAAGCATCTGTCGAAGGTTGTGGTCAGGCTGAATTCACAACATAGACTACCGAATAGCCGGCTACCTCAACGTCATCAACTTCACACACTCACTTAGAGAGAAAGTGAAATCAGAAATTCAAACTGCAGTCGTAACGTTCGAAAATTGAGCGTCATATGACAACAGGTATTTGAGCCCATGAAACCTTCAGAATCTGCGCTCATCACTGCACATGCATTACGGTACTATACACCTGTTTGTCACGCTTGTCTCGTTACTCAGCTGAATCTATAACCTATAGTAAATGTCGCCTTTGTGTAGAAGCTCGGCGCATCCCGTAAGTTCTGCACGTTGTAAGATTCGTCGGACGATCTCGCCGCTGCCACCATTTGTTAGAGTTGTCGGACGATCTACGAGCTGTAGGCCGATCCCACCGCTGCCACCAGATGTAAGATTCGTCGGACGATCCCACCGCTGCCACCAGTTGTTATGCTTGGGGGTTCAATCCCATCGCTCGTGATCCGTTGTCAAGATTGGAGTCGGGCATGAATTAGAAGGTAGCTGGCCCATGCCGTCGTCCAACTTATCCACGCTGAGGACGTTGGTGAACGGAAGGACTGCTTCTCATCGAGAACGAGGAATATGGGTCTATTTACAATATTTATATCAGTCTAACATGACTGTTTGAGAAAGTACATCAGTCTAACATGACTGCTTGAGAGAGAGTGTCCTGAGCAGCCACACAACAGCGGTTTTTAAAGACTCGGTCCTCCCCCGATACCCAGGTGACGGAAACGGCCGTCCAAGCACCGTAGGCGAGTTGATCAGGCACCGTAGGGGAGACGACGAGGCACCGTAGGCGAGTTGACGAGGCACCGTAGGGGAGACGACCCGGCACCGTAGGGGCATTTATTCCCCGAACTGCAGCGCGCCCGCCGGCCGCCCATTGTCTGGCGTCTTGGTCGGCACGTGGGAAGAGGTGTCAGTAGACGTTCCCGCGGCTCAGTAACAATAGTTGGTCCACCGAGCCCGTTTAGTTACAATGGCGACTTCGTCAAACTAGGCTCCAGCGACGGAGAGTCGAGGACACACGTATTGTTGTTCACACACAGTCGACTTAGTCACGCCGTGGCTAGAGGTGTGCGGCGACGCTCCCGGAATGTTGCCTCCACAATCGCAACTGGTTGGCAAAACTTGCACTGCAGCTGGCCGTTCTTAACAACGTAATGAAAGAACTGATTAACATTCCAGGCAAACTTTGGCTTCCGAGCACTGTGCATTGGCGCCGTTCGCGTCGTGGTGAAGACTGTGCCATCAAAACGCGGAGCAAGCAATTGGAGCGTCGTTGAATGAATGTGTGCTGTTTAGTGGCGCAAGGGCCAGGTATGGCCAAAGAGCGCCAAGTTGGAGCTTTGGTGCGCCATCGTTAATTCCCGTGTGGCCAAATAATACTAATAGAGAAAGCATATGGCCGAATACTCGCTGCCGTTCAATTCACTACGAGCTATGGTAATCGTAACTGTCACATGGCTTCAACTGTTACAGTGCAGCGCTTCAAGACCAGGAAACGAGCTCACAAGTGCCCATGTGCACAAGAACCTCTTACGATAAAATTGTTCGTAAGCGTATTGGTTAGCGAAACCTAATGCGGGATTTGTCACTAGCGAAGGGTGCCAGCCAATGGGAGAAAACTTACAAACGAAACGCTTTGTGAATTCGGCACCCTGCACGGCCAACTGCGCTACTGCTTGGTTCACACGCTGAGCCACAGGGTGCACTTAGTGAAGCGATGGCCACGCAGTGTCTCACGTCAGCTTCGCCAGCATGACGCCCTCAATTAATTGCTCGCGTCCCACTCCCATCTTTCAAATCGGTACGCTCAAGTATTTATGCTAGTACCTAAATGCGTCCTGCGCCAGCTGAAATGTTAGGATAATCTGCCCGGCCAACACTTACGCTATTCATTAGAATCTGTGCGAGTATATCGGAGAACGCTTGCGGTGCTCGAAAGCAGCGCGAGCGTGTTGCCGAACAGCCTCCCGGCCCCCCCTTCAAAAGACGCTGCACGAAACTTCGCCGAGACGAGCGCAGTCGCAATCGGCGAGTGTCACGCGGCAGCAGCGGCTTCGCTTCGTGGATGCGGAAGGGTTGCGATGGCGCGAGATTACGCGAGTTCTGTCCCGCGGATGGGTTGGGAACCGAAGGGGAACACGCAGCGTCCCCTTTCGGCTGTAAGCGCGCTGTGCGTGCGTGCGCCCACCGCGAGGTCCCCGTTTTGTCGTCGCGCACGGATTTCGGCCTTGCGTCAGACGGCCGGCAGCCGCCGTGTCACTCGTAGCCGCG
This sequence comes from Dermacentor andersoni, assembly GCF_023375885.2. NCBI lineage: Eukaryota > Metazoa > Arthropoda > Arachnida > Ixodida > Ixodidae > Dermacentor > Dermacentor andersoni. The sequence goes on from NC_092814.1 coordinate 324,991,766, forward strand.
TCGCAGCTCGCGGATTAGCGGCCTGTCGGCTCGCGTTACTCGCGGTTAGCGGTCGCGTCCGAGCGAAGCGCCAAAAGCGAGATTTGCGCCGCTGTCCGCGGCCACGGGTGTGGATAATGACGCTCTTCGTGTTTCGTTTAGTGGCTCGACGCGAGCCCGAGGGTTTTAGCCCGCGGGATAACTCGGGGGCCGCGAGGTGCTAACGCGATCTGATTAGGGTCGCCCAGCATTCGTGAGGAACTTCGTAAGCGCCTGCTCTTTTTTTTTTCTTTTTTTCTTTTTGTTTGCACACTGTTTACTCTCGCTTCGCGATGGAGGACGGGTCGGGATCGAATGTTCGCGAGGTTTCTCACTTAATTACTGCTCAGCCATGCCGGTGACTTTGGTGGCACGAATAAGCTATAGTCATAATAAGAGCAGAAGCTCCCCCTTGACTACTTCTTGAAGGAAGATAGAAAGCTACTCTTGCTTTCGGTTTCTTTTTTGTTTTTCTAGTAATGTAGTCGGGGCAAGAACTTGTATCTAACTGTCAAATGTGTCGTAATCACAGCGCGCGCCTAATAATCAGAGAAATCACGAATTTAAAAAATTTTTAGACCGTTGCTTTCTGGCTGTTTTCTCTGTGCAAATACTTGCGGAACGTTGAGACTAATTCTATTTATTCATGTGAGTGAGCGCATAATGGTTGTCACCTCTGACGGTGTCAGGCCGATCGTTCGAGTCTTCACCGAACAGCGGGCCACGGATGTTAGGTTCTCTGATGCCCAGCTGACGTGGCCACAGCTGGCATGCAGAGAATCAATTAAGAGCCTCGAATAAAAAACTGCAACAAATGTTATGCAATAAACGCAAGTCTTAATTACTTGGCAACTACTACACAACTTTGACGAGGTTTTTAACATTTAGAAAGAAAACGTTAAATTCTAGCGGCTGTTGAAAGCAATTCTTTTATTCAGGCCGTCAGTTCGGCAGTAAGAATTATTGAAAATCAAAAATTTTCAGGAAACGAAACTATCAAGCTTATAACTGTGTAACTCAGCAAGGAAAACCGATATCAAAATTCTTTAGACTGCATTTAATCGCACATCTAAAGCGGACAAAACTGATGTTATATGTGGCTTTTAAATGCACCTTAATGTGTGAGTAGGACCTTTGGAAGACACGCGCAAACATGATAACAAAATCACGTAAGCTTTAAGTTCATATCTCAAGTTGGTCCGCTTTAGATGCTCTAACAGATACAGTTTAGAGAACAGCGATACCTCCTTTTGGAGCAGAGTTATGCATTTCTAAACGGTCGTGCTTCTATTTTTTATATTTTTTTAGCTTAACGATTTTTGAAAATTTCTGTCAGAAAAGCCAGGACCTAAATCGAAATTCGGCTTCCTAGAGTCACTAGAATTCAACGTCTTTTTTTTTTCTTAAATACAAGAAATTACATTCAAATCGGTCCAGAGGTTTCGATCATAAAAGCATTTCTGCGTCTTGCATGTATTTGAATATGCAGCATCGGAGTGGGACCCGAGCTAAAGCTTTTCCTCGAATGCTTAATATAACGGTTAGGCTTTCCAAAATGACTTTACTTAACCGTCAGTAGTCCGCAAAGCTGGTTACATTAAATTTCAGTCAACACGCTAAACGTCTATCACACTATCTCTAGAGCCAACACACTCAACTTATGATACAAATAACAGCAGTTCCAGGCAACTACTACGTTCTTTCATTTTTCACCAGGCCCACGACTGTCATTCGCTCTTGCAGCACTTCCAGGCCACTCCTCTGGTGTGGTCTTGCAGAGCCATGAACTGCGCCACCTCCAAGTCGCTGAGCGCCGAGGGTTCTGACGCTCAGCGCCAGACGCGCACAAATCCAAAGCGCAGCCCTTCAACAGTTTCTCCCTGACAGCTGATTACCCCTTCTGCGAGGTTGCGAGTTCCAACACTGGGAACGAAGTCACCAACGCACCTATACTAGAGGCCTTATGACTCAACTGCGCATGAGCAAGTTACACGACGCCGTTCCACTTGGCGTCCACAGACACATCTTCCACCATCGCTAGTTCGACGGCTGCTTTTTTTTACATTCCGACGTACGACACACGGAAAGGTTACAAGTTGTCACACAAGACGTAATCTACAGTGGCGGAACTGCTGGGCATTCTTCAAGCTGTAAAATGTTTGTCCACAGTGTGTACAGGAGCAAATCCGTCATTTTCCCCGATTCTAAAGCAGCCCTGGCGACAATAACGCATTATTGTTTACAATGCGTTTGTTCCTAACTATCTCATGAAACTACTAAAACATTAACTCTCGCCGCTTTTTTGTGTTGGTCAGCTTGGTTTACAATCCATTCCAAGCTGTATTGGTATATAGTAAAGGCAATGAGGAGGCAGACAAACTGGCAGCTGAGGCACATACTTTAGAATCACTGACAACCGATGCCTTCTCGCCGTGAGATGCCAAGAGTCTCCTCTGCAGCCTGGGAAACAAGTTATGCCGGACGACATGTTTTGACGGCCGTGCAAACTCGTCTTTACTGTACAATCCTCTGCTGGCGATTCTCTGCAAATCTCAAGATCGACCGCACACTTGGCGCACTCTTACACGGTTTACGCCTCGAGGTAGCCTATATGGCTTTCTTCTTACATCGCATTACGAAACGGACGTCGTTCGAGTTCCCGCACTGCATCACAATGGGAGCTTCTGTTGAGCACTGTCTCGTTGAATGCCTGCAGCATGACAAGCAGCGAGAGATATAACGCAGTCGTCGGAACACTTTACACGGGCGCCCCTTCCTCGTGCAGAAAATGCTTGCATGGACACTGCGCCTTGCACCAGCATACAGAGATTGGCTCTCATGGCTCTCTGAGGTTTTTTCCGACGATTCGTAGAGAGTGAATTGATAAATTTTTGTGAACGGTAGTCGACGTGCATTTTTAATTTCCTCTACGTTCGCATTACCTGTCCTGCTCTGTTCTGTTTTGTTCCGAATGAGAGGTCGAGGTGAAGAGCACCTCGGCTACCCCATTTCTCTATGTTACGCAGCGAAAAATAATGGAATACATGACAATGCTAAGATAAATAAATATGAAATGAAATTAAACTAATAAAGACAACATCGAAACGGAGAGTTCACCGACATCTGCCCACGCCGCTACACGAACATGACCTGTGCATGACTTGTTTGATTGTTGTAGTCTAGTAACTTTATTTTTATTTCCTTCGTCATCCGCAGACTTGTTCTGTCAGTGCCTTGCCATATTGTCGTAAACGTTTGACAGTGTTTTATGTTCTCATTATCATTTCTTTTCTTCATATTTATGATTTTGGGGTAGCCGGCCCTATACATGTGGCCAAACTTCCAACTTTTACCATTTATGAATGAAGAATAAGGTAACAGTTCCATTCACACATTCACCACAATAACGTAAATCAACTCGTATGCTGTAGGCCGATGGTCGCATTCACGTAACCGGGTTGAAAAAAGTCGCGAGCTGCAGCTTAATAAATATTCCCCTCTTAACGTAACGTCGCGCGCTCCCTGTTATAGCAATCGCCGCTTTCTTCTTTCTGCATCCGGAATGTCACGTGTGCGCGAGCGGAAGGGCGAGCACCACCCAATAACCTATAGTTCAAAAAACTTTTATGCGCACTCGCGACGCCAGCCTCAGAATGTTCCTGGCGGCTCTGGAGAGATGGGAGGGTGCGCGAAACGAGTAATTCCTGGCGCTTGTGCAACCAGGCACGACGTGCTCGATTGAGCAGTTTGGAACGCTTCGAGGACATTTGAGAAAAAAATAAAAATCCCTCCGCCGGGTGAGATGCTACCTGTGCTTTGAACAGAGGACGTGCCCATGCATTCTGTGACACTGGTATATACTGGAACCAACACCAACGCGACTGCTTGGTCGGGTCACCTTACGTTCAATTTATTGAAACTCTGGCAAAGCTTTTTTAGCAACGAGAGTTGGGAGTAAGTGACAAAGAAGTGGTGGCATTGTCAGCTTTTATGGAAAGTAAGAATTCAGAAACATCACACAGGATCATACGGATTATGCCATTCTTTCTTTCTTTTTTTTTTACGTCAGTGAACCCGTAATAATAAAACACGTGTATGGAATGAACAGTGTGTATCAGGGTAGATAAAATAATTAGAACGGGAATCACTGCATAAACATTTTATTCACTCCTACTGGACTGCAATATATTTCCGCGCAAGTTAGTTAATCTCGCTTGTGAGACCCGAAAAATGCAGCGGCGGGAGCGCACGAAAAGCCCGACGCTTGTCGGCTGATTGAAGGTGGCAGCCTCGGTTGCTGTTAACAAGGGCAGTTTTAAACCGTACGAGTTTGATCTATGGGCGCACCCTGAGTGAATACATCCCCGAGACACCCGGGACACATTGCTAGCAAAGAAAACTTCTATTATTTAGTGCGTATTACCTAGCTACAAACCAATCTGCTAAGTGCATGTACAATCCCGAGCGAAAGTTCGGAAACCAGCAACATGTTGTTCGAGAACGTAATGCATTATTACCAAGATTTGAATTATGCAGAGTGGATGTTTTTTACCCTCCCTGGATGTTAACATGTCCTAAAATAGAATTATCGGTTGACGGGATTATATCTAAGAGAGACATGTTCATAGTAGCCGCACAACAACTGGCACTCTTCCAAATTTACTCCTTATATCCCCAGTATATCCACATTTATACAGATGGTTCGTGTCATAAAAATTCCTCGACTTCAGCATTCGTTATTCCACATTTAGCGCTAGAGCAAATATTTAAATTACCCCGAGAGACATCTTCCGCCGTGGCAGAACTGTTCGCAATCCTGTGTGCATTGCATTTCATAACATCAGAAAAAACATTCACAAAAATGAGTTATCTTTAGCGATTCGCAAGCCGCTCTCACATTACTACAGAGCAATAAGAAAAATTCTTTGAACACTTTGCTATTGTATGAGACACTCAAAGAACTTACAAAAGTAAGCGCAATGAACCACGTAATTGCATTCCAGTGGATACCTGGGCATTGCAATATTCCTGGTAATACTGCAGCGGACACAGCTGCGAATCGGGCGCACAATAACGCGGAGACAACCAATCTTCCCCTATTGCGTAGTGAATTCCGTCTGATCCTGAGACAGATTTCTTGTCACCTCAGCAAAACTACCTGGTTTGACCAGCAAACTAAAAACTCGGAGTTATACTTTATAGACCCATGCATAAACTTATCAATCCGGAAAATCTAAGAGACAACAGAAAACTTAAAACATTGGTACACCGCCTGCGTCTTGGTACTGCGTTTACGAGATACTTCTCGCACAGGATAAAACGTGTGTCTAGTCCGCAGTGTTACAGTGGCCATCCAGACGAAGATGTGCATCATCGTCTCCTCGAGTGCAAGAAATACGATCCACAAAGAAGAGTACTGCAAGCAAATTTGTTGACATTAGACAGAAGACCATTCACTCTAAAAAAGATACTTGGCCCATGGCCAACTGCGGGCCTTCAAAAAAGAGCGCTTCTTGCTCTGAAAAGGTTTTTAGAGGACACCAACATTTTGGGAAAATATTAGGTATCAGGTGATCCGAATACGCTAAATGAGTCACAAAAACGTTGTTCGTGGTTCACAATTGGTTTATGTGGTGATCGCAACTTTTACGCAATATGTATAATTCTGTTCTGTACTTGCAGTGCATTACATGTGTTGTGTGTTTTGGCTGTTCAAAATATCTGACTTTATATATGCGTACGTGGACTGAACGAATGCACAAAACTTTGCGACTCATGTACTGTTGGAATGTATATTTTTTATTCATCCAGTGTTCTACTGAGTGCCATATTTTGTGTTGCTATTCTCCCTTTTTACGCAAATTTGTTTCCTCTGCCAAGTGACAAGGAGCAACCGGCGCCACCATAAAGGCGCCAACCTCTCCTAATATATATTTCAAAAAAAAAAAAACTCCAGAAAAAGAAAATGTAAACTGCTTCTAGCACAGCTCTGCGACGTAGAATTGCTTAAAAAATTATGGGGCTTTACGTGCCAAGACCACTTTCTGATTATGAGGCACGCCGTAGTGGAGGACTCCGGAAATTTCGACCACCTGGGCTTCTTTAACGTGCACCTAAATCTAAGTACACGGGCGTTTTCGCATTTCGCCCCCATCGAAATGCGGCCGCCGTGATAGAATTGCCTAAATACATCGCATTGGTCAAACACGCTTAAGTAGCCTCTACCACTTAATTTCAGCCCTCACACCCAGGCTTCGAAGAAAAATAAAATATATTTTCATGGCACAATTGTTCTCCGAACTTTTCCTCGCGACTGTAAATGCAGCTGACACCTTGTTGCTTACGTCACCAATTATCAAAATTTTGGTACGATGTTTCACATCAATGAACCAAAAGCCGTGTACAACCCAAGGCTATACCAGGTGAGGGAAATAAGTCTAAGGCTTCTCAAACTCGTAGCGGTAAAAAGTGACTTCTGCGACGCTGTAAAAAATATAGCTCAGTCTAGAACGTCCGTTTCAAGTATCACAGCGAGAAGAGATCACAACACGTCGTTGTATTTGAAGGGGAAAAAATTTAAGCACTCCTACATAAATGCCGAAGCAGCTGCTTTCGTTGGCAAATTTACGGCCAGTATTAACGAAATCTCCCTCACTCACGACCTGCCCGACTTTGACCGTTTCCGCGGACATCGTCTCGTGACCACTTCGATTGCTATCGTGGGCGAACGCTTGTACTCCGTACAGTGAGCGAACGCGTCTCATACGAAAAGGAAGTTTCGTGAATACGGGCTCAGTAACGCACGGCTATGGAATAGTGCATGCAAAAAGCAAATGAGGTAAGGTGAAAGTGAACAGCGGAGTTCAGTTTAGGGGTGCTGTCGGACAAGATTACAGCCAAGATTTTAAAGAAAGGTTATGGTGTACAAAGAATAAAGCATTGACAAAACCAACGATACTGGAGGCAGCCAAATCAATCCCTATGGTGAACCAAGTGGTACAGAATAAAAGTGCTGACGTAAAAGTGTGGAGTTTCAGAGTGAAACTAACTGTTTGAACAGTTAGTTTTCCTTATGAATTCCATAGTTTCGTTATCCGCGGACTTCTCAAGACTGCTGAAGAAAGTCAAGCCCCGCGGTGCCTCTGATCTCTCATTCTTCTCGCATAAGAACAGATATTGTTCGGAACGAAAAATATACAAAACTATCAAGGTCACGCATGTAGAAGCCAGGGTTCAGAGGGAAGTACTTTACATAGCTTGGACCACGTAATCAGAATAGAGGATGACTACTACGACCAGAATGGGCAATGATTTGTTTCGGTCACGATACGAAACGTAGTCGGCGCGTGAAAAGGGGTGGTAACGAGACATCGATTAAGAGCTCCAAGCCAAGCAACCGAGTAAGGAATGGGCAAGTTAATTACGGGGCACATAGGAATAATTTAATAAAAAAATTTAGGGTGATCTCTGTCGGCTATGCGATGACTGACATCTCAGATGGCGAAGAAGCGCCTTTGGTTGACTGTTCCAGCTGAAATGCTACCGCTGTATAAGACTGATACTGCTGCCTGCTGTTTTACTACCAGTTGTGCTGCTGGCAATACCGACACTCTGCCGACATACCCAAAGACGTAATTATTGTTGTTGCAATTTCTTCTCCGTTGTGCCGGTCGCTCCCTCAACCAGATAGATGCAACTGAACCAGATGGGACGGCAAAGTCGGCGGTAAGGTGTCGTTCGCACACCGACTCGTGCAGCCAATTTAACTGTCGCCCGCCACAGCTGTCCGAAAATGTTCACGTTCCGATATGGCGGGACTTCGACCACCGCATATAGGTCCTCCTCACGGCGTGCCGATTATCTCGGATGGGTCCTTCAAGGGGGACTCTCTGCGAGAATGTACGTGCATGTGCCTACGCGCGTGCCCGCAGAGTTCCCTGTGTACACACAATATCGGGACGCGCCCATACGGAGGTCGTGGCACGCCTCCAGGCCAGGCTGAGGAAAAATGACCCGCGAAGGGCAGCGGCGGCGGCGCAAAAGCGCGGACGAGCCACCATCCCGCGGCAGCCCAAAGTGGCACTCAGCCAAGCGGCGGAGCGCTCGCTCCAAACGAGCGTCAACTTCCTCGTGCCATTAGGGATGCGGGAGTGCGGTGCCCGAAGGGAGGCGCGGAGCAGCGCTTCCCGTCAGGTCGCGTCCAAATGGATGATCGGAGACCGCGCGGCGTCTCGTCCCTAGTTGCGCGCAGCACGTCGGACCAATCTCGCGCCCTCGAACGAGCTCGCTCGCAGCCGCCGCCGCCGCCGTCATAACTGCGGGAAGTGGAACGAACAGACCGAGAGAAGAAAGCGTATAAATAGCATGTAAATGCGGCGAATCGCCAGAGACCACACACTCAACTCATTCAGCGCCCATATCTCTCTCTCTCTCTCTCGTCAGAATGGAAGCGTCTATGAGTTCTCTGCGCGTCGCCGTATAGGGAACGCTCGACTGTTGGGAGCGTGCGAGAGCTAGCGAAGACAACGACAGCACGAGGGCTTTTTTCCTGTTTCTTTTTGTTTTTACTGTGTATATATACGCATATAATACGCTTAAGGAGATGTTCACGCCTGCTAGAGGCAAAGGCTGCTCCTGTTCTCTGGAATTAAGAAAGAGCACAAGAATATTAGCAGAAGGATGTCATGCACCAGCAAAGAAATGCAGAGAAAGCGCAGGGTAATCAAGCTCGAACTTGTTCACGAGTGTTCGCTGACTGAAGACGCTACATTCATTTTTTTTTATGTTTTAGAAATATTAACACCAGTTCTCACACAGCACAAATACAGCAATGTATGAAAATTAGCTCAGCGCTCCCTTCGCGTGTGAGCACCATTACAAAAAAAAAAAAGACATGCGTATTTATTCCCCGTCGTAAAAAAGAAAAGGGGGGAAAAGGAACAAAAATGTTCGGCAGCACGTTATACTCTTGTAACGCGTGAAGGCGAAAGCTTGTGGTACACGTGGTAATGCATTAATTTGTACGATCGGAGGGTCAGACTTCTTGCAAGACATAACGAGCCACAGTGTGAAGTTCACGCATGGCGCTGTAGGCCGACCTCCTCAACGACACATGCGAGAGAACCTAATGCACTACCTAAAGGTACTTTCGTTTTCTTTCTTTCTCTCTTTCTTTCCGTCTTTCTTTCGTTCGTTCCTTCTTTCTTTTGTTATTTCGTTCGTTCGTTCGTTCTTTCGTTCCTTCTTTCGTTATTTCTCTGTTTCCTTAGTTCTTTCTTTCTTTCTTCCTTTCTTTCTTTCTTTCTTTCTTTCTTTCATTTCTTCATTCATATTCAGCCATTGCATCTTTGCTTGAATACGGGGGCATGAGCCATTCCTGATGATGTTATTTTTTGCTTCACTGGACTAGACGCCGTTTTCTTCGCGTATGAGCCATTGCAACGATCCACTTGAGGCTTTCGCCTTAAAGAAAAAACAAGACGAACGAACACCTGCCCCATTTCATTGTAGTGTGCCGGTACGTAATGCTTGGTAAACTACTAACATAGTGTATGTTAATAATGGCATTAGCGGATACCTTTTGTGAAATTCTTTATTTTCGCGCTTTATACCACTCGTTCCCCACGCGAAGCTGGAATGCACACTTTTACAACATCTGCAGGGAACCCTCTCGGCTTTATAGGTACCTAAATATACAGCGGGCCATCGCTGCCCATGAACACTCCGCACAATTTGCCTTTTGTGTTTGTGTGCCACAAAAAAGCGCGCGTATGTAAAGCCGATAGCCTACTGAGGTATTATGACGATGCCCCTTACACTCGCTTCACGATGAATACATCTTTTTTTTTTTTCTCAGCTGCTCGTTAAACCGCGAACAAAAGAAAGCTGAAGCAGACTTTCTCTTTGAGCTGCCTCGCCTCGATGAGAATGGTCATCAAGTGACAATACGTATCTGTTTCAGTAGTACTGTACTGCAATTTTTGGCATCCTCAGGCTTAGAAATTACAAGCCTGAGGATGCCAAAAATTGCGCTACAGTACTATAGAAGCATATACTTTAGGAAAGGCGCATCGCGATCTAATTGAATTGAATTATCGGGTTCTACGTGCCGAGACCACGATTTGATTATGATGCACGCCGTATAGTGGTGGGGGACTCCAGGATTAATTTTGAGTATCAGAGATCTTGAACGTGCCCCCAATACACGGGACACGAGCGTTTTTGCATTTCTCCCCCATTGACATGCCGCCGCCGGGGCCGGGATTTGATCCCGCGACCTCGTGCTCAGCAGCGCAACACCATAACCGCTAAGCGACCGCGGCGGGTATCGCGATCTAAGTGCAACGTCAGAACAAGCACTGCCCGTTCCAATGTTGAGTCGTATGACAGAAAAAAAAAAAAAGCCGATTTAAATGAACCTTAGGTAATTTTCACCTCGTTATTGATTGCGTTTTACATAGTGAAGCGAGCGAGCAAACTACCTAAATTTCTTGCTAAACGCTCTATAGTTTTCAGATGTACATTTGTACTTCATTCAGGCGGCAGACGCAGCTCCAGACGCGCCAGCGCGTTCTGCTTTATCCTATAAAGACGCCGCCGGTCATCCTTAGACGGATGTGTTACCCAATGCCTTTGCTGAGCCTTCCATCCGCTGAAACAATGGGTATTCGCAAAGAAGCCTTTCGACGCACCACGCGAGCTCTCACGTGCGTTCCTAACCTCCCGGGGACCTCGCCCGCCAAGAACAGGTATCGCTCCGAAGAGTTCGCGTGCTGCCTCACCGTCCATCCGCGCCCAGTGGGCGTGTATACTACACTGGGGCCTCTATGGGCGGCCCTTTCTGTCCTGGGCCAGTGCGACCAACATCACCTGCTGTGCTCATTCCGTGGGCTGCAGGCCGGGCGTCGTCGTCATAGGCGCGGTGGGGTCTTCATCCCAACTGGCAACTATAGACTCGTTCAACTGGTTCATGCGCCACATTTCCATTCTTTAAAAAAAGAACTTTATTACCTCATTACCTTCGGAACCGTTAACTGAGGCATTACCACAGTGTAAGTCAAATTACCTCCGGTATTAATCCTAATGTAACTACCAGAGGAAGTTTCAGAGCGTTCGGAGATTTGAGCAGTGCGAATATCGAATAAAACCGACTATATGCATCCGTACAAGCTTAGAAGAGTCGAAGGTAACGAGCAAACTCAGAGAAGCCGCTTGAGGATGTCTCCGGAATTTAATGCTATAAAGATTGGTTTTATTCGAGTCACCTGTCTGTGCTATGATACTAAGAACTGGCTAAAAACTTTCTGCCTAAAAATTTTCGCTTGTCTTCTATATGCTTGAAATATTCCAAAGCCTCGAATCCCTTCCCGCGTCTTGGAGCTGCGCTTAAAAATATTTAACTGCAAGCGTCATTCGAACAGGTCGCCTTCATTTTTACTTCCTATAGTTCTTTCTACCTATTGAAACAGTTCTGCGCAACAAAACGCCAACACTCCTTTCACATTTTTCACCTGTACACTCTAAGAAAAAAAGGACTAAAAGGGGGAGGGAGGTTAGTCCTTTTGGGGACTAACTGATTTGCCACAATCATTAGTCTTTTTCGGGACTAACTGACATGGGATGAACTGCTGCTCCCCATGCGCTTACTCCTTCGAGGTCTAACAGTTGCCCTTTTCCGTGCTCCTCAAATGAGTAACAGTAATTCTTTCCGATGCTCTGCAAAGGTGGAATTAATGAAATTGGGCATTTATACCCTGATAAAAAAATACTGAGCTAAAAAGAAACGTGCCCGATAATAGGATTTGCGCTCAAGTCCTCTCGCTCACAAGTCAGGTACTCTAACCACTTCACCATGGTGCTCGGTTGACAGGCCCGGATATTGAGACGAGGTTAGGCATCGGAACCCAAGTGCGGCAATATAAAAGCGACTAGGCATTTTGTGCATGATATGCAGTGAGAGTCTAACATGGAGTGTACTTGCAACCATAAGCGACTGCGAAAAGAAATCAGCCCGAGTATTCTTAGGGTGATTTAAGCTGACGCACTACGCGATGTATACGTGTAGCGAGCTCAAACGGGGCACCCAAGACGACAGAGAAGGCCAAAGCGTGTCCCGTTTGCGCTACACATCGCTTCGGTTAAATTCGTAACCACCTTGGAACGGAAGGAACTTAGGTGCTATTGACCAAGAAAATTTAGCCGTCTATCAATGACTTGCGTGTTTAATGTGCATCGCTCACTGGTGTGCGCACGAAGGGCATGGCTTTTCACATTGCAGCTTTCAAGTGTCACGCAATTTTCTCACGAAGAGGCAAGGTGCTTCTTTGCATGTAGTTCAGTAGACAGTGCACGAACTTCGAACTATTTACTATTTATAGAGAATACCGTTTTCACCGCATCACTAGATGACACGGACGAAAACAGCGAAGTGCATGGGGAGTAACCGCTGTCGTTCGTCCTCCTGTTGCTCTCTATCCGACCAGGGACTAAACAGTGAATCTCCGAAATTTGCGCATGGCACGCACATTTATGAATTTAGTCCTCTGAGGGACGAAAGCGTCCTTTTTAGGACTAACGGCCCAGTTACTCCCGTGTTTCCCGGGATTTTTCTTAGAGTGCAAGATTAATGCTATTGGCGCAGTTCTTCGGGAACTGAGCTTTTGCATATTTAGTCTGTATTTCCGTCAGAAGAGGTCAAGACGGTGCATATGGGAATGCGCCTTATTAATGCGTTAGAATTAGGTGTGTCAAAGGGGAGAAAAATGCATGTGTGTGAAACTTGAGAAACCGGTCACGTGGTTGAGGTAGAGCGAGGATTGGTGAGCTAAGAAAAGAGTGTGTGTGTATATATATCACACCACCGTCAGCTGCGCTTCGCCCCTCGATGACGCAGGGCGGGTGTCGAGTGAGCTTCTCAACAACACTTTGCAATGGTATGGAGGCAATTTAATTCATGAATAAAAGACCTCAAAGAGGTGCGACGTAATCCTAACGCATTTCTCTCGCACTTACCGCTAAATCGCCATTGAATTTTTTCCCTGTAGGATGTCATGCTTGACAGATTTAAAAAAATACCTGCGGAGTGCTACGACATGGCAACAAAAGTTGTGGTACTGCATAGTGAAGGTGATCGAGAAAGCTGAAGGTGACTTCTTAAGGAATTATCTGCGTAGTAAATAAATTCGGGTAATAAAAAAACAACGCAATCTTTATTTAAGTCAAGTAGAATCAACAGGGCACTTTATATCGTGGCTGACAATGAAGCACTCTGTCAGCTTCGTGCTGCATCGGCATTACTCTTAATATTAAATTTAATGCCTTTTCGGCACCTCGAGTCCGAAAATGTCACCTTGTGTCGGTGACGCTTCCAGCGAAGCTTCTAATGGCGAAGTTCCAGCAACGTTTAGTACCAAGTGCTAACTATATACTGATGAAATATGCATAGTAATTGTGTTCCTTTTACCTGAACAGCGAAAACCGGCAATTTTTTTTCGTTCTTGTAGTTGCTGTGGTTTCAGCTGATGTGTGCTTCGCACGATATTTTTGAACGGCGCAACAGTAATTACGCGGCGTTTACAACAGTTACAAGGTCATTTCCCGAGAAGACTTGAGAAGACATCAAGCAATTCCTTGCTACTTACACTCGGCTGTTTTGGAAGTTCGACTGCTGAACTAAAGAAAGAAAAAAGGAAACCCTTTATGAGTGAGGTGGAACATTGGTAACAGACATGCATGCATCTAGTAACCGAACTTTAGCGTTTTCTTTAGCTAAATCTCTCGACCTCTCATGTCACACTAACGTCAGTTACATATTATTTCTCTCTCTCTCTCTCTCTCTCTTTTTATTTAAGTATGTTCGAGTTCCCTGGTAGAATCGCTGCTATTTTCCCCACGGGCGTATGCACTCTTAAATCGCGCGGAGAACGACTGGGGTGCGTTTCTGTTTTTTTTCCTTTTCTCGCTATCCTGAAGCGGGTTGTTTTGCCTTCGTTGCTTCCGACAGCCTACACTGCGGATTCTCGTGTGCATGCCACGAACGGAAATGCGCCCGTTACTTTTGAAATTGTCTTTCTCCCGCCCACCCGCCTCGGGGACACGCCTGGACCGCACGTATCACTCAACATCGCCCCACCACCTCTGCGCTCCCTCAACCTTCGACACGTCGCAACTCAGCGGACACGCGTGGACGTCTGAGCAATGCGATATACGTGCGATTCCGCACACAGCTCGCCAAACTGCCTGCACTGTTTTTTTTTTCTTTTTGTCATTCGTATTTGTTGCTTTACGCTTATTGGTCGATGTCGGGCGCTTTCCTCCTGCATTAGAGTATTTCTCGCTTCTACATGGAGCCTGCCACGTCAAGGCGCCTTTCAACACTGTAAAAAGCTGCTGCACACACAGTACGTTCCCGGCGCCGCCAACTATTCCCATTTTATTATACTTTATCTGGTTTCGTGTAGGTACCTCGGTCCAGCTCGTCCACTTTGCGTGGTCATGACCAAGAAGGTTTCGATTAATTTTTTTAGGGTGCCATGGGGGTTTGTACTTTCGTTCTTTGCTTCTTTTGCCTTCAGCTAGTTTCAAAGAGCGTGTTTGGCGCTCTCTCTCTCTCTCTCTCTCTCTCGTTCAAACCGCTGAAGTATAGCAGTCCTGAACTTCGATTGACGACAGCGAATCCTGACGGGCGTTTGAATCCAGAGTAGTAAACTTGATAAAGAAAGCAGGGCTCGATGCGCGAGTGGAGTCAGACCCTGAGCGTTTGCTTTGAAGCAGAGAAGAAAAATAACAAGTGGGAAGAAAGCTGAAAAAAAGGGGGAGGGGGAGGGGAAGAGAGCGAGTCCAATTCTCGGCTGCCTTCTCCCCCGTCATTTCGTTGCTTACACTTTTTTTTTTTCTCTCACTCTACATCGCACTATAAAGTACGCGGCAAAGCACACTGAAAAGCACACTGAGGCCGCAGTGAAAAATTTATCCCTCTTTTGGGCGCGCGCCAGTGTCCGTGCGCGACGTTATACTGAGCACGCATCGGGGCGACCTTTTTTATAAATAATGGAAAGCGATAAGAGGTCCGGGAAACGTTGTCTCTCACCTCATTTTCGGTGCTTTTTGTGTGTGTGCCTTTGCATTATTCGTTTCCTTGCGCGGCTTTCAGCCTGCCTCCGACCTCTACGCCTTATTTCGGCACCGAGTGAGCCTTATAAATAAGAGACCCGCCGATAAGACGTTTCTGAAACGTTTCCCAATCCTTTAGCCTGAGTTTGAAGTTTCTGCAGCACCTCCGTCCGAACTTCATTTATCAAGCGCTCCTCTCCTTACAGAGATTTCCTGCGCATTTTTTTCACACCGAGGTGCTATACCGTACGCCTTCTTAAAAGTCTCAAAGAAGTGAGAACGCCTCCGTGACGCGCATTTCAATACCGCGCAGCTGTTTCTTTGTGTGAGTGTTAGTGCGCGCGCGCGTGCGCGTTATGTGTGTATGTGTGAGAGTGCCAGTGTGTGCGGGTGTGTGTGTGTGTGTGTGTGTGTGTGTGTGTGTGTGTGTGTGTGTGTGTGTGTGTGTGTGTGTGTGTGTGTACATGTGTGTGCGCCTGTGTGCGTGCGTGTGTGTGTGTGTGTACGTGCGTGTGTGTGCGTGTGTGTGTGTTTGTGTGTTACGCGTATATAAGTATTTAGAAGATGTATTACAAATAAAGAACGTTCTCGGAGACGGACGAGAGGCCAGCCAGGCTGTGTCGACTTTTCATCGCCTCCGGCACCGTCCTCGTTCTCCTCTTCGCCTCATTGTAACACGACCCCCGGTCGAAAAAACACCATCCCGGTGCATCAAACGGGATCGTGAGGAAGCGTGCACGTGTTCTAGTTTTAACCGTGCGACGTGAACGACATTAGGTGAGGTTACGCCAGATGACATAGTAGAGCTGACAGGAACTAGGTGACGTCGGTCACTTGACGTAGGAGGCGATAAGTGCCCGTGTAGCAAGGAAGGAGTTTTTCCGAGAGCCCCACTGAACGGGAAGGGGACCAAAGTAGCACAAGGGACCCTGGTGAAAAGTGTACGCCATGGTGCCGCTGATTGTAAACGCGCTTATAATTTTCTTGGGATACCAACAGACGAATATACGGGCAAGCTGCCTCGCGTGGTCAGCATGGGCGATGGCGTCGCGGGCATACTCGCTGCTCTAGGCACTAGCAGAGGGAGTGAAGCGTCCAAGGGAAACGCAGAGTCTCGGCCGAATAACAGGTAAAACGGCGAATACCCAGAAGTTTCGCAGCGTGAAGAATTGTAAGCGAACGTGACGTAGGGTAGTGCAATGTCCCAGTCATGGTGCTCTGGCGAAACGTACTTAGGCAGCATGTCGGCGATGGCCGGTTCAATCTCTGTCAGGACATTGGCCTGAGCATGGTACGAGGTAGCGAGCTTGTGCTTGGTAGAGCAAGACTGCAAGATGTCGGCGATGACATGAGAGAGAAAGGTGCGACCACGGTCCGTGAGTAGCTGTCGTGGGGAACCCTGCACTAAAATGATGTCGCGGAGGAAGAAATCCGCATAGTTTGGTGGTATTAGCTCAGCATGCGTAATGTTTTCACTAAGCCAAGTCTCTGTGATCGCTACAAAATCAGGTTCAAGACTAATCAGCAAAGATTCGAGTGAGTCTAGTTTGTCTTGAATGATCGTTGCATTCAAATTAATAAAGCTTACTTCCGGTGGTTTGCGAGACCGCAGCGACATTGGTTCGCTGTTTTGATTTTTTGTTTTTCACGTGCACCCAGAGCGTGTTGAGGCCTGACGGGGACCACATAATTCTTCCATTCATCCCAAAGAGACTGCTCGCTGTTAATCCACAGTTTATCAAACCCGCCGTGGTTGCTCAGTGGCTATGGTGTTGGGCTGCTGAGCACGAGGTCGCGGGATCGAATCCCGGCCACGGCGGCCGCATTTCGATGGGGGCGAAATGCGAAAACACCCGTGTACTTAGATTTAGGTGCACGTTAAAGAACCCCAGGTGGTCGAAATTTCCGGAGTCCTCCATTACGGCGTGCCTCATAATCAGAAAGTGGTTTTGGCACGTAAAACCCCATAAGTTAATTTTAACAGTTTATCATATGACAGAGATACTCTGTAGCCGGCCTTTTTACTCGTCTTAGCAAAGTTCCACAGCTTTTCCCTCACATATGAAATATATGTATATATTTATAACACGTGGCAGGGGCGTCGCCTTGGTAATCAACAAAAACATTTCGTTCAATGTGCTCCCTCGTACTGATGATGTGGAAGCAGTATTCTGTAGGCTATCTGTTAGCCCGCAGTTTATCACTGTCGGTTGTGTGTACCGTAGCCTATCGGCGGATTATGACGTCCTCCACGCACTACACAGCTATCTACAACGCCCTATATCGAACAACAAATTAACTCTACTGGGAGATTCCAACTTACCGAATATAGATTAGAAAGCTTTACGTTTCCCATCACCCTGCTTTGAATTAATCTGTAATATGATGCTGCACTTCAACCTGAGCCAAGTTTTAGATCATCCTACATGCAATGAAGGGTCTACGTCGAACATTGTAGATTTGGTGTCAGTAAGCACTTTGCACCGGGAAATCTTAAAATACAAATATTGGACGCCATATATGATCACGAGCTAACCTACTGTGTCATGCCAGTGCAAGGTCCTTTACCTGTTCCGAAAACGCGTAAGACATTCTTTGATTTCTCCAAAGCAGACGATACAAGCATTCCTGATTACTTAATATTCTAATGTGCTTAGTTTGGAGGGTTGGAAGTTGACGCATCCTCTACCATCGATGTTCTTTGGTACAAGTTTAAAGATATTGTATTTTACTGCATCTATAACCATGTTCCGTCTAAAATAAAAAAAAGTCTAATAAGTCTAACTTATGGATTACTCGCGAGATCATACATGCGAAACGCACAGTAAAGAGGCTTAGAAAATTTTTAAGGCTCAAGCCTTCACCTTTTTGCTGAAGCCAGTGTAAGCAGTGCGATTAACGATATGACGTCGAAGATTCGGACAGCCAAGAATAATTACTTTTCCAAAATTCTTCCAAGCTTCTTAATTACTACGCCGTGGAAATTTTGGAATTAGATAAATCCCAAGAAGCTTGACGATAACCCGGCTTGTCACGATGACAACTTGAGTTGTGCACACTCCTTCAACAAATACTTCCAGTCTGTCTCTACCTCAGACAACGGTAAGAACCCGTCCATAGACCCTTGTTTGCGTCAGCCTATAGAACCTCTTTCAGTTAACACGCTGGGAGTACTGAACCGACTGTTAAATTTGCACACCAAAAAGTTACCGGGACCCGATAACGTAGAACATATTTCTTGCGGAGATATGTGGAATGGATATTTAAATACTTGTGCAAAATTTTTAAGAAATTATTAAAAGTCCCCCGCGAGTGGAAGACTGCTAAAATCTTCCCCGTACATAAATCCGAAAGTAAGTCCGACGTCTCAAATTTTAGGCCTCTCTCTCTCTCTCTCTCTCTCTCTCTCTCTCTCTCTCTCTCTCTCTCTCGTTTGGACAGTGTGCAACTTTTTAGAGCATATGGTGTTGAAACACACTACCACATACCTTGAGAAACATTGCAAACTATCCCCATATCAGCATGGCGTTCGAAGGGGGCGCTCGACAGTAACCCAACTAGTGGAATTAGTGCACGACATATCGCTAACTATTGAAAACCAGAAACAAACCGACTTGATACTGTTATATTTCTCCAAGGCGTTCGACCGCGTGTCCTTAAATTGACCTTAAATCTTTTTTCCTGCCTTAGATGACAGTAATGTTGTTCACTGGATTCAACACTACCTATCTGATCGATTACAGTTCGTACAAATTCATGACACATCGTCCTGATTAGAACCCGTCACATGAGGTGTGCCCCAGGGCAGTGTCCTGGCGCCTGTGCTATTCCATCCATACATTAATGATTTGCCGTCCATTTGCAATGTTAAATTTCTACTATTTGCAGATGATTGCATTTTGCATCGCACAATTAACTCACGAGATGACCAGGAGACACTTAATGAAGCCCTACAGCCCGTTCATAAATGGTGCAAAGATTGGTAAAGATAATTAATATTCAGAAATCTGCAGTGCTCACGATAACTCGCAAAAAAGAAAGGACTGATTACCACTATACAATAAATAACAACGTGATCCCAAGGGTTGGGAAGCACAAATATTTGGATATAATACTTTCACCCGACCTCAGGTTTAAAACTCACGTAGGCAACATCACGGCATCTGCATTGAACAAGCTTTTTATTATTATTATTTTTATTAGACGTAGACTCTGTTCCGCGCCACCTAAAACGAAACTACCTGCACAACACAGGTCGCTCGAACCAATCGTAGAATATGCCATAATTGCTTGATTTCCTCACAATAAGAAACTTTTATCACAACTAGAAGCTGTTCAACGTAGGGCAATCAGGTTTGTATTCCCCAAATACACAAGAACTGATTCGCCAACAGAAATTATAAATAAAGCCGGTTTACTAGCTATTGAAAACTGAGTGAAACTAGCACGACTAAAGTTTTTGTTCCAATGTCTGAAAGGCGACATTAAAATTGATACACCTTAGTTCATTTCTTTAACCATCACCAGACCAACTCGACATAAGCACTCCCGAACACTGGACGAATTCTCAGCCAACTCAACCTATTTTCTAGTTGTAATTAGAGAATATAATAAATTAGACGAAGAAATCACTAACACTGAGTCATTAAACAGTTTTGTATCCTTATTAGAAAAAGCACTGCTTGCATCTAAGTTGCAATAACTAATATTATAAAGGAAATTTATTGAGGTTCGTAACGACAGCCGGTTCTAGGATGCACTGAGCCCAGTCCCCTAGCTCGAGCCTCTGCCGCGCGCTTGATGCTGCCGATGCTGCCGATGCTGATGACTCTGCGCTCACGTTCGTTACTTTCCTTACAATGGCCACGCGGAAATAAAGGAGCCATCCTGGCGACTTAGTATTCTGGAAGGACGGTGGAATGGTGATATGGCTTGAGACGCTGCGCTGAACATGAACGACTTCGCGGTTACGACGTCGCATGTCGGACGGCGGCGTTAGCGGCTCAACCAGGTAATTAACGGGTGGTGTTCTCTCGAGAACGCGGTATGGCCCGTCGTACTTCGGAAGGAGTTTTGAAGCGAGCCCAGGCGTGCGGTGTGGCACTAACAACCAGACGAGGGCGCCCGAGAGAAAAGTGGGAGTCGAGTTCTGGGCGTCGTGAACGGCTTTTTGAAGATTCTGGTCGTCCGAGGTGAATCGGCTGGCCGGCTGGCGACATTCTTCGGCGTGTCTGGCGGCTTCCGAGATCGGCAGGCATTCGGATGGGTCCGGCCGGTAGGGCAGAATGGTGTCGATTTTGTGCGAAGGATGACGGCCGTAAAGAGGGTAAAAGGGTGAGAATCCGATAGTGGCCTGAGTAGCGGTGTTGTAGGCGTAGGTGACAAACGGAAGAACTAGGTCGCAATTAGAGTGATCAGGTGAGACATACATGGCGAACATGTCACCAAGAGTTCGATTAAAGCGTTCCGTGGCCCCGTTAGTCTGTGGGTGATAAGCAGTGCACTTACGATGAACAGTAGCGCATTCAGCAAGCAGTTGTTCGGAGAAGACGGCCGATCACATCTCCCACCGCTAATTTCTAAGCAATTAGATCAAATAAAGTTTTATGCGTTGCATATTGCAATCACTCAGTTGAGCCCTTGGGCGCGGCCGCGCAGCCACCATTGGGGGTATGAGCCATCATAGTGGCTCATACCCCTACACTAGAGTTTTATGCGTTGCATATTGCAATCACTCAGTTCAGCCCTTGGGCGCGGCCGGGCAGCCACCACTGACCTTTAGCGCAACCACGTGACGTGACGTCACGACAGCCGGAGGAAAAGCTGGGCCCCAACTCGCGCGCAATATGCAACGCATTCTTGGCTTAACCAAGCTAAGCCTGGCCATTTTTCCTCCTCCTCCTCCTCCTCCTCCTCCTCCTCCTCCTCCTCCTCGATGACTTCAGATAAGAAGGCGCGGCCTCTGTCGCTTAAAAGTTCACGTGGACCTCCATGACGAAGGAGAAAACGGCGTAGTGTGAAATTGGCGACCTCCTGCGCTGTAGCATTTGGTAGAGCAGCAGTCTCCGCCTAACGTGTTAAATGGTCTACCGCAACGATTATCCACCTGTTGCCGGTAGGAGTCAACTGAAGTGGCCCGTTGAGATATGCCCACGCGATCAAAGGGTCGTCGGTATGGGCATTGCAAAGGCTGGAGTTGACCGGCGGAGTTGTGCGGCGGCGCTTTGCGGCGTTGGCACTCATGACAAGAGCGGACGAAGTTTCGAAGGAAATTGTACATTCCCCGCCAGTAATAGCGGTGTCGAAGTCTTTCGTAGGTCTTGAAGACTCCCGCGTGGCCACCCAGAGGGTCGACGTGGAACGAGGAGCAGAGCTCTGATCGCAAGATTCTCGGAATGACGAGTAACCAGCTGCGTCCCTCTGGGGCATAATTGCGTTGATACAGTAGCTGGTCTCGAATCGCAAAATGAGGAACTTGGCGCCGAAGCGTTCGTGACACTGGAACTTACGATGTATTCGAGAGAAGGTCATATTCCGTCGGTTATTTTCCTTACAATATTATTTTTCCCCTTTTAGCATGTTATATTTGTTACTGTGCATGTAATACTAATGCCTACGCAGAGTACGTGTTGTATGTATGACGATTTTATTTATTCTGAGCTTTCTTTCTGCTTCATTTCTTAGTTTCTTCCTGTGCACATATATTGTATTCATGATTGCGTCTGTACTACATTGTTATGCCGTTCTAGCTCGTCGCTACAACGTAAAAGATGTACCATGGACATACTTAGGATGACTAAATCTTGTTAACTGAGGTTAGAATGCTTATGTTTCAACGTTTGCGCACTGCGTTATATTACGCTTGAACATTGTGTATTGTAAATTCGCCTGTTTTTATTCATGACTTGTACCGTACATGATTTTGCACACACACACACACACACACACACACACACACACACACACACACATATATATATATATATATATATATATATATATATATATATATATATATATATATATATATATATATATATATATATATATATATATTGTTGCGTGTGGAAAGACACCGACGGAAGAGGCTATTTACAGGCTATTTACACTGGAGCCAGGCAGCCAGGCTGACACTCGCTCGCGCCAAGCGCACCGACCAACTTCGTCGTCGTTCTCGCGGCGGCTCATTTCTTGAGCATCGCTTGAGCATATCGTAATACTACCCCCCGGCGGCAAAAGCACCGTCACGGTGCTGTTAAATATCCAAGGCGCGTGGAGAGTTGTAGGGCTTGAGTCGGGCGACGTGTACGATGTCCCTGGTTGTCACAGCGGAGGACGTAGTGGGCGTGGCTAAAACGATTTCATAGGTGACATCGGTCACTTTGCGGAGCACGCGATATGGGCCTGTGTAACAAGAAAGGAGTTTGTCACATAGGCCAACTTTACGCGAAGGTGACCAAAGCAACACGAGGCTGCCGGGCACAAAATGGACATCACGGTGACGGAGGTCGTAGCGTTGCTTCTGCTTGTCTTGGGACACTTGTAGACGACTGCGCGCAAGTTGGCGAGCGTGGTCAGCATGGGCGATTGCATCACGGGCATAAGCGCTAGTGGAAGCTGTGGCGGACGGAAGCACAGTGTCCAGTGGTAGCGTTGGTTCGCGGCCATACAAGAGGTAAAACGGGGAAAAGCCAGCAGTTTCGAGACGGGAAGAGTTATATGCAAAGGTAATGTAAGGTAGAGCCAGGTCCCAGTCACGGTGGTCGTCGGAAACGTATTTGGATAGCATGTCTGTAAGGGTGCGGTTCAAGCGCTCAGTGAGGCCGTTCGTTTGGGGATGGTAGGAGGTGGTAAATTTGTGACGTATTGAGCAGGCACGCATGATGTCGTCGATGACTTTGGCCAAAAACGTACGGCCGCGGTCTGTTAGCAATTGACGCGGAGCACCATGCATCAAAATAATATCATGTAGGAGGAAGTCCGCAACATCAGTTGCGCAACTGGTCGGAAGAGCACGGGTTACGGCGTAGCGGGTCGCGTAGTCCACCGCGACTGCAACCCACTTGTTTCCTGATGTAGATTCCGGAAATGGGCCAAGAAGGTCTAAGCCGACACGATGAAAGGGCTCGGCAGGAATGTCGAGCGGCTGCAGGTAACCAGCGGGGAGCTGGGAAGGCTTCTTGCGTCGTTGGCAAACTTCACAAGCGGCGACGTAACGTCGTACGGAACGGGCAAGACCAGGCCAGAAAAAACGGCGACGTACACGGTCATAGGTTCGAGATACGCCGAGATGTCCTGCCGTTGGTGCGTCGTGGAGCTCTTCTATAACGATGGAGCGGAGGTGTTTAGGTACTACAAGCAGGAACTCAGAGCCGTCTGGATGAAGGTTACGACGGTACAGAGTACCGTCGCGGAGGACGAAGAGGCGTAGAGTAGCATCGGCCGGAGAGTGCTCAAAACGGTCGATGAGTGCTCTGATGTAGGCGTCACGGCGTTGCTCGTCGGCGAAATGAAGCAGCTGGGATACCGAGAATACGCAAGAAGCACTGGTAATATTAGAGGAGTCAGAGTCGTCAACAGGGTAACGCGACAAGCTGTCAGCGTCTTGGTGCAGGCGGCCACTCTTGTACACCACGGAATATGAAAATTCTTGTAGCCTAAAAGCCCAGCGACCAAGCCTGCCTGTAGGATCTTTTAGCGAAGAGAGCCAGCAGAGAGCATGATGGTCAGTTACTACGGAAAAAGGGCGACCGTAAAGGTAAGGACGGAACTTCGCAACCGCTCAGACTACAGCAAGGCATTCTCGTTCCGTAATGGAATAGTTGCGCTCCGATGGTGTGAGGAGGCGGCTCGCATAAGCAATTACGCGATCCTGGCCACGCTGACGCTGGGCTAAGACGGCACCTACGCCATGACCGCTGGCATCTGTACGCAATTCCGTAGGGGCATCAGGGTCGAAGTGGGCGAGAATGGGTGGTGAGGAGAGAAGAGTAACGAGACGAGAGAAGGCGGCGGCTTCTGCAGTACCCTACGAGAATTGTACGCCTTTCTTCAAAAGATTAGTGATGGGTCTAGCAATTGCCGCAAAATCTTGAATAAAACGACGAAAGTACGAGCATAGCCCTACAAAACTTCGAACGTCTGCGGCTGTCTTCGGAACCGGAAACTCTCTGACAGCGCGAGTTTTGTCGGGATCGGGCTGTACTCCGGAAGCATCAACGAGATGGCCCAGAAGAGTAATTTGCCGGTGGCCAAAACGACATTTGGACGAGTTAAGTTGCAGCTTCGCCTTTCGAAATACATCAAGTATAGTTGTGAGACGTTCAAGGTGAGTGTCGAACGTTGGCGAGAAGACGATGACGTCGTCGAGGTAGCAGAGGCATGTGGACCATTAGAAACCTTGGAGCAAGGAGTCCATCATACGCTCGAAGGTGGCAGGGGCGTTGCATAATCCAAACGGCATTACTTTAAATTGGTATAGGCCGTCAGGTGTGATGAACGCGGTTTTTTCGCGGTCCATATCGTCAACAGCAATCTGCCAGTACCCCGAACGAAGATCAACAGACGAGAAATAGCTGGAACCGTGTAGGCAGTCAAGGGCGTCGTCTATACGTGGGAGCGGGTAGACGTCCTTCTTTGTAATGCTGTTCAGATGACGGTAGTCTACACAGAAGCGCCACGTGCCGTCCTTCTTCTTAACCAACACCACAGGTGACGACCAGGGACTCGAAGAAGGCTCAATGATGTTTTTATCGAGCATTTTGTTGACTTCGTTTTGTATTACTCGGCGTTCTGACGCAGAAACTCGATACGGTCGTCGGTGAATAGGCGTAGCATCGCCAGTAAGAATACGATGCTTGACCGCGAGCGTCTGGCCTAAAGGGCGATCGTCGATGTCGAAAATATCTCGGTAGGACGATAATACTTGGCAAAGCTCTTCAGCCTGCGCCGAGGACAGGTCCGTTGCAACCATTTTCTTTATATTGGGATCGGCACCCGAGGCTGGCGCGAGGGGCCTGCGAAGCTCGCGAGAATGATCGGTCGCTAACGCTGCCACGTATTGGTCGCCGAGACAATCAACGGTGGCAAGGCAAATACCTTGCGGTAGAATTTGCTTTGCCAATCCAAAGTTGCAGACAGGCATTCGAGTGCGGTTCCCAGTAATATTAAGTACACTGTGAGGCACTGTAACGTCATACCTTATTGGAATGTCGGGCAGAGGAGTGACGAGGTACTCGCCATCAGGAACTGGTGGGAAAGAAAACAGTTCAATGTAGGCTATTGACTTTGGCTGCAGGCGAAGAAAACCGGTGGGACGTAAGCGGCAGTGGGGTGCGTCAGAAGGTTCTGCGAGCATCGGCAACTCAAGGCGAAGGGTACCGGAAGAGCAGTCAATAAGAGCAGAATGTGCGGAGAGAAACTCGAGGCCGAGAATGAGGTCGTGGGGGCAATGAGCAATTACGGTGAAGAGGACAGGAGTGTGGCGGCCGGCGATGCTGACGCGTGCCGTACACATGCCGATGATAGGCACAGTACCGCCATCCGCAACGCGTACGACGCGGGCCGACGCTGGGGTGAGGAGCTTTTTGAGTCGTCTTCGGAAGGCAGCACTCATAATTGAAAGATGTGCTCCTGTATCGATGAGTGCCGTGACAGGATAGCCGTCAACGTCAACGTCAAGAAGGTTTCGGTTCGTGGGTAACGTGAGCAGAGGATTTGAGGGCAGGGTCGATAAAGCAGCTTCACCTCCAGAAGCTGCAGTGCCTAGTTTTCCGGCTGGATCCGGGAGGCGATAGGCGGCGAAGAGAAGCGACGGGGTTGGGGCGAACGAGACTGATGGCGTCGAGGTGAGGGCGAGCGGCTGTACCGAAGGTTCGGAGCAGGAGCATCAGCGGCAGTGGATTCATGGCGGCTGGTATAGGGAACGGAAGGTCCAATGGTGCGGGAATAAGCGGCGGTGTATGTCCGAGAAGTTGGTGGCCATCGGTTGCGGCAGTGACGAGCGACGTGGCCGATGCGACAGCAGTGGAAACAGATCGGCCGGTCATCAGGGGTACGCCAATCGGACGGGTTGCGGCGAGATGTGGCGGAAAAGGACTGCCGAGGACGAGGAGGGCCGCTAGAGAACCGGGAAACGTTGGGTTGAGACGTGGAACACACAGAGTTCAGACCCATGTTCTGAAATTCCTGTCGGATGACGGCCTGGATCATCGCAATGGTGGTTGCTGGCGGATCGGGAGGCGTCGTGGAGAAAGCTGGCGAACAGGTGGCCTCGAGTTCGCGGCGAACAATACTGGTGACGTCGTCAGAGGTGGTGGTCTGACGTGGTCGACTCTCACATGTCGACGTAGCAGCAGTGTTGGGTAGCCGTGTGATGTGGTGTGTAATACGGCGGCTCTTAGCTTGCTCAAGGCGACGGCATTCTTTGATGATGGCGTCGATAGTCGAGACGTTGCCGAAAACAAGCAAATTGAAAGCGTCGTCGGCGATGCCTTTTAGAATATGTGACACTTTATCGGCTTCGGACATACCATCGTCAGCTTTGTGGCATAGAGCTAAGACGTCGAGGATGTAGGAAACGTACGGCTCCGTAGATGACTGTACACGAGACGCAAGAGCCTTTCTCGCAGCAGCCTTGCGCCCAATGGGGTCGCCGAACAGTTCCCGTAGCTTCTCTTTGAAATTGTCCCAACTGGTTATCTCGTCGTCATGCGTTTGGTGCCATACGCGTGGGGTGCCGCCGAGATAAAAGATGACATTGGCGAGCATAATCGTTGGGTCCCACCTGTTATTAGCACTGGCGTGTTCATAGAGTTTGATCCAGTCGTCAGCATTTTGGCCCTCCAGGCCAGAGAACACACCTGGGTCGCGATGTGGGGCGACCGTGACGATGGGAGCAGTGGGACATGCCGAAGCCGTTGCAGAGGTGGGCGCGTCACCGGGAGGCATGGTGACAAGCTCGGTGTGCCGACCACTTCTGAGTTCCGTGGTGAAGACGGGGATCGCTGACCTCCACCAGAATGTTGCATGTGGAAAGACACCGACAGAAGAGGCTATTTACAGGCTATTAGCCAGGCAGCCAGGCTGACACTCGCTCGCGCCAGGCGCACCGACCAACTTCGTCGTCGTTCTCGCGGCGGCTCATTTCTTGAGCATCGCTTGAGCATATCGTAATAATATATATATATATATATATATATATATATATATATATTGGACAGCAACTTTAGCCAAGTCACTGAAGCTATCTTCAATTGCTTGCAGGGTAGGGATGAATCCTGAAAGTATTGTTGGATCGTGAAAACAGTGCGGAAACACTATAGAGACAGAAGTGACAATAAATAACGTCCCACATGGTTATCCTCGTTAACCACTTCACGCAAGCCCACGAACACACGCAACGTGCCTCGAGCGGCCAGTCTCGCGGAAATTGTGCGTGTATTGGTGGGCTCCTTTCACGCTCGGAAACAAACACTTTTATGGAGCCCGTAGTGAGCAACAGAACGCTGTATCGGGAGTTTTTCAGGTTGCTCTACAATCTTCTCATTGGCACTTTTCATCTAATTATAATATTTGAGCAGCTGATTAATTAATTAGGACTAGTTATGTAATTAGCCAGAATGGAAAAAAAACATCATCTGAGTATCTCCAAGCGACGGCAAACAACATTATCCTTGGGCCCGCCCAGATACGTGGCACTTGCATATCTTTAAATCTCGAAGCATGATAGTAGGGAAACCCTGTAATATATATTTGTCGCGGGAAGAATGGTAGACGACACATGCATGTTGACAGAAGTACGACATGAAATATAGGGTTAATGTTGACTATCATTTTCTCCGCGTTTCATTCCTGTGTCCACGATGTAATGGAAACTGATGCACGCGCGCACACACGCAATGCTTTCAGGCGAGCGTCTCGCGCACACGCATGCTACGGGACGCGAGGCACACGTCTATCGGCAAGGAAGCAGCAGCCACGGTCGCGAAAGTCTGGGAGCGTTCGCTTTAACGTTTCGGCGTCTGTCTTCCCGCATTAGCAAAACAGCCCTTCGATGTACACTTTGATTCGAAGGCTTGGGAAATGCCTGCCGAAGCACTTCCGCGCGCATTTCTTGGTGCACGCGCCGTATAACTGCGCGGAGAGATGCGTCCCCGAATCTGCGCTAAAATCAGTTTTTTTTTTTATTCTTGCTTGCATACGATTCTTTGTTAGTTCCTTATTGCCTACTCGTTACGCCCCACCCCATGTCAGCTGCCATAAGGAGCTTTACACGAGCCTCAGCATAGGACACAACATCACGACATCAAAAGGTCCCCCCCCCCCCCCATCTCGACAATAGGGACGCGCGTTACATATTATTTTTCAGGAGCGCCGCAAGAAAGGCGAATCGATGACGTCAGCAAACGGCCGCGAGCACTGAACTTATCTCAAGCACCACTGTGAGAGGGAAAAGCTGTGTACGAGTGACATTTACGTACAGCTGGCTCAATGTGGAAGCTTTCGGCTGTGTGGTACTCCTGCGATCACACTTCGCCAATGTCTGTTTTAGCGATTCAGAAATAGCCAGGTTTTATATCAGATGAAAACAGCGCTAGCGCACGGGACTATAGACAAGAAGGAGCACACAGACACGCCACTGAATAGCACCTGCATGCATTTATTGACACGTCTTGTCCTATATACGCAGATAAAAAGCAAGACTATACAAGTGAGACGGTCAACACAACGCAAGAATTAAAAGCACTCGTAACAATTTTTATCACACAAACACACACATCTCAACGTTTTGCGTAGTCACGGCAAGAAACATATATTTTTTTTTTTTTACCTGTGAGGTTGAGGCAATCCTTCCCTTAACCTCCGCTTCCTCCTAATCCTTTCATGAAGCTTCCTAAACCTCCGTTGCCCTCGCACCTGGTGCGATGCCACTAAAGAACTGCTTCTTTTTTCTTTAGAGCGTCGGCGTCGGCAGAGTAGCCGAGCGAACGAGTGCTGCGAAAGATGAAAGCGAACGCGGAGCGCAGCAGGGGTTGAAAGACGCGAGGAGGAGGCGGAGATGAGGGTGCAGCGCAACCACGAGTCGGTAACCGGAGGAGGGTATGGCAAAAGCGTCAGAAGAAAACATGGTGCAGCGACGATGGCCACGAGATGACGCCGGAGTTGCGCGCGTTGTCTGGGGCGGCGACTGCTGTGAATCGCTCCCACGCGTTTCCCACGCGCTGGCTCTCGCGATCTCCAGATTAGCGAGGCAGTCGCGCCTCACTTCGCTCCGTTTTCGACGTGCCGCACGAGACTGATTGGTACGCGCTATCCAATATATCGCCAAATGAAAACACGTATAGAGCTGCGCTCAACTTTCGCATAAGGGAGTATCGTATTCGTGGCTGAATTTTTCTAAATTTGACATTGTTTAGCTTATGTACTTTTGTACCTTATAATAGCATTGAAGTGAATTTTTTCACGGTACCAAGTGTATAGGTCTAAATTTACCAGTGACAACTGAAGCAAAGCTCCAATTAGGCACAAAAACGAGGGCAAAGGAAAGAACAGGATTGGCGCTGACATACCCGACGAAGCACTGTTATCAGTTATGAGCAGCATTAAGCACCTTCCCTCTACAAAGTGAAGACCAAAGTAAATAAGCGACTTAAAATTGATTGATGACAGAACGCCAGATTGCTCTTGTCCGAGCTCATTATGATGTTTAATATAGTACGTTTGAACACATTCCCACGACGTGACATGGCCGCTGGGCCACCTCAGCGATCGATTATCACCACATATGGAAAAATTGTGCACACGAATTTTCGAGTGTTCATGCATCTCAACTTTCCGTTTCTAGAATTTATCTACCCTCGATCGTTTAAACTTTCTGTGCTGCTCGTCAAAGGATTTCGACCGAAAGAAAATCCAGTACCACTGCATACGCCACGCGCACGCTGCGCGGTATAGACATATTGAATTATTTACCTCGGAAACATTCTGGCGTGTTGCCCTGTAATCAAATATTGTGGGAAAACGGCCTTTCGGTGCCCGTTTCCAGCTCCGGCATTTGTTGTATCGCGGCATTTGTGGACGTCGCAAAATTATGCCCTTGAAAAGTTCACGGTCACGCAGAGTGCAGTGCATACACGCCGCGATGAACGCGTACACGATTCGGGAGAAAAAAAAAAAACCTCCGACGTACCACACGAGCACTTCTTGTACCCCCCCCCCCCCCCCCCTCCCCGTCCCTTAGTTCACCGTTCCCTGCAGGCAGACTCCCTCGCGTAGAGCATGTTGCGTTGAGGAGGCTGCACTTACGTCGGCTATGACCGCCTTCTGGCTGCAGCATCACCGAGGCCCATACCGTTCTTCGTGCCCGCCCTGCAACACCAACATCGGAAACGTGAATGTGGCGCACTTGAAATGAATTGACGCATTTTACGGAGTTCCGATAAATCGCCTGCTGCGAGATTCTAGTCGTTGGGCTGGATTTATTCGAAGAGGCGGGCATTACAAGAGAAATCGAAACACATATTCAATGATTAACGAAAATTCGCTAATTAACTTTTTTTATTTATTTTGCGGCACATGTTGCAATTTACGAATTGCAGGCGGTGGGTTTGTAAGACGTATCCACTCGTGATCAATTTCCACGAAGACACCAGTTTCGAGATATTGCTACCTAAAGTGTGGGACGAAATACATGGGCGTTCCGGTTACTTTTTTGCTTCAATACATAAAAGTGCGCTTTGTTAAAGAAATGTCCCACGATTACGATACTTGCTAATGCGAAGTTTGAGCGCAGCTCGTTACGTGTTTTCATTTAGCGATATATTGAGGCAAAGAATTTGAGACCGAAATCATCGCACCGACATGCAGTGGGCCAGTGCCGTCAGCGCATTCACAGAGGAAGGGCGGTATGGGAACGATAGCACGATGAGCGGCATCGGAGCCAGCTGTGGAAGTAGACGAAGGCGCGAACAGTGACACGAACGCGTTCGCGCGGTTACGCCGAGGGACGCCTACGCTCAACACAGGAACGGGCGCCTAAGAGCTACGCTCTGAAGGTAAGTGGAAGAACAGTGCATCTTCACGGCGAGCTCCGTTACAAAGACATACTCCGTCATTATACACGCATTCGTCGCACCCACGCCGCACCACCGCCGTCCTTCTCGCGGGAGGAAGCAGTGGCATACGCCAGTTACAAACCGCAACTTTTCCAAATCTTGTCTCTCTCAATAAATTCTACCCACACTTTTATGCAGATCGTTGCCCTGGCTGTGGCAGCTCGCCCACAATCTTCCACGTCACGATTGAGTGCACTGCAAACCTCTTTCCTCCCTTGCCAACTCTCCTTTACCCCCTACGCAACAAAGAGCTGTGAGACGATGCCCTCCGCGACGGACCTCCCGAGGTCCTCCGAGCTGTGATACAACGGGCTCGAAACATCGCCGTAATCATCTTAGGGACCCTGGACTGAGGGTTCCTCCCACACTGCTCTCGCCATTCAAATATTATTAATAAAGATGCTTTACTCTCTCTCACGGCGAGTTTGATGGCGCGTATCTCCAAAGTGGCGTCATTTTGGGAATTCATTACAATCGGATACGTCTTGCAAACTCACCGGCTACAATTCGGAAATTGCAATTTGCAAAGTAATTGCTGAATCTTTGCTAATTAGTTGAATGTGTGTTTCGATTCATCTTGCAAGTAATGTCCGCCTCTCTGGATAATCCAGCTCAAGGACTAGAGTTAGGTTATCTGCAACAGGCGATTTTTTTCAAAATTCCGTAAAGCTTAAAGACGATCACCCGACGAAAGCTTCAATATGGCTCAATCAATAATTTCATTCGGCACCGGAGGTGCGAGTCCATAACTTTTTCACGAGTGTGCAAGTCGATGTATACCCAGGTGTGCCAAATATATTACTGGTACAGCTCTACTATTGTCAGGGATGATTAAGAATCGGACTGCATTACGAAGCAGAGCCATGCTATTGAATGAAGCGTCTTTGCCTTCACTGGTCATAATGTGAATTTGCCTACATCTCAAGTGGTTTCTGATTCATCGAAGGACGTGGCAATGTATTAGGTGGATTAAAGAAGGCCGTTCCTAGACAGACAATAGACGGACCGAGTCTGCTTTCTTATTTTTGTGAAAACAGCGAACACAGTGTTCTCATGACTCATTCTATGTTGGGCAACAAACTAAATATGCGGTCGAGTCCAACGTCAATTTCTAAAGCCACCGGCTTCTTCAAAGATGTCGGACTCTTCTTTCATCTTATTCCAAGCATTTGTTTTGGTAAGAAACCCAATCAAGTTTAAGTATACAGTTATGCGAAAGCTACTTTTCAAATATAGCCTGCACTTTTACAGTTAAATATTTGTTTTACAGCGCGAGCAGTCTAGAAAAAAAAATACAAGTACGACCAAAAAAAAGGTATCTTTTAGATTTGAGTGTTACAACTGTCCAACGCAGGATTTCCCTCTATTTCACGGCACACAAGCACTCAGAAAGCATACAGACGCTTCCGCGCAGCTATACAGACGCCTGGCTTCCTCTTCCCGACCCCCTCGCCAATCGATCCCTATGTTCCCCATTGTCCGCTTGCTGCCACCGATCGCGATGCGGTAATACTTTTCATTTACGCGTGAAAGTCACGTCATTGTCTTGCTCGTTTCAATAAGCGGTTCGATCCGGTCGCCGATCCGACATCAGTGCCCTCTACGTGCATGGCGGTTGACGTCGTGAGCGCGGGCTTCGAATTCCGGCTTCGCGAGCCGAGGGAGGGCGCGGCGCGTTCCGTTTCCTGCCTTTTGTGCCCCCTTTTTATAACCGGGGCTCGCGCCGTGGCCGCGAGTGCGGCAACGCGAGCGTGACACGTCCTCCAACAAACGATCCACTTCCCGTTCGTCCCGAAGGGGAAGCGCCGCCGCAGCGCTTTCTTTGTGTCCCCCGCACACGTCCTCACCCTTCGCTGGATTCGGCGTCTTCCGGTACATATACGCGCTCGGTATTTGCTTTCTTCGCGTTGCGGGGGGAGCGCAGCGGAAGGGGGACAAACAGCGAATGATCGAGCAACGCCGCGCGAGGCTCACCACTTGCTCAATTCACGAGGCCGCGGAGCAAAGTGACCTATGGCGATTTGCAGCGACTGAAAGGGACCGTGAAAGAAGTCACTTCTGGGTCCTGTCGGTGACTTCCCGGTGTGCGCGGTTTTCTGCGAATCGACCTCTTCACTGCAGCAAATGGCGCATGCGTTTTAGGACGGGAGCGTGCAGGATGGACTCACGCTGCTGGACTCATGTTGCTGGTGTAACACAAGCTCACTAGTCGCTCCACCACACGACCGCGCTGTGATAAAAGCGTAAGGCTATCGCGACTGCGTTTTGTCCTTTTGAAGCATCGTCCCGACAGCGCCCTCGGTACACGCCAAACCCCAACTTATTTCTCATTTTTGTTTGGGAAGTGACATGATGCTTCGGTCTTGGCACTCCGCCTCAAAGTGACGCTTTGCTTAGGCGTATGTGACTCGCTGCGGTAACTCGGTGGTTATGGCGTTGCGCTGCTGTGCGCGCGAGGTCGCAGGTTCGTTCCCTGCCACGGCAGCCGCATTCCGATGGGGGCGGAATGCGAAAAATTCCCGTGCACTGTGCATTGGATCTACCCTCCTAAATTTATAGATTATTGGCGGCGATGACTTGCTGAGTCGCCATCTGTCGGAAGCGCTTCGCTTACGTAGTATGAGGGATAACGCAGCGCGCTCCTCACAGGTTTGGCTGTCGGAGGTCAATAAAAACAGCACGCGGGAGCCCTCCTGGATATTTCTGTATGTATTCTCGAAACGACAGAAGTTTTTGCTGTCAATATAATAATCTTGGGCAAACAGAAAGAACAGAATGGTTTGCAGACACCATATCTTTACCGAATAGGTACAGTGAATTAAAATTATGGGGTTTTACGTCCCAAAACCACTTTCTGATTATGAGGCACGCCGTAGTGGAGGAATCCGGAAATTTCGACCACCTGGGGATCTTTAACGTGCACCTCAATCTAAGTACACGGATGTTTTCGCATTTCGCCTCCATCGAAATGCGGCCGCCATGGCCGGGTTTCGATCCCGCGACCTCGTGCTCAGCAGCCCAACACCATAGCCTCTGAGCAACCACGGCGGGTGGGTACAGTGAATGCCCACTGCGCGCGGTCGCCGCGACAAAGTCTCCCGAACCGGTTTCTTGCGTGAAAGGTAGGCAGTCGCTGAGAGCGAACTATGTGAAATATTTTCTTGCAGTGGGCTGTCTGCGTAACGAAACAGAGCATAACAGAACGAAGCCTCAATGCAACGATCGCACGGGTTCGTAGCGACCGACTGCGTGTCTGCATGCATGCATCCGATCTTTTTTTTTTCTTCTAAATTATTGAACGTTTTAATCTAATTTCTCAAGTTGCATCACACTGAATCTTTATCGGTCTTCTCAGCGAGCAATTTCCCGTTGCTTATTTTTCTGAATCCAGTACATTTAATGTTCGGTGCTAACACAAACCTGAGCGTATGCCATGCCTTTTTTTTTTTCAATGTGCTTCTCACCATTCCCTTTCTATTCCAGTGGACTTGCCACTATCTAGCATTAACAAGTTCATAGATCAAATTCATGATATTAGCCGAGCAGCGCGCGTGGGATAGCCCGTCTCAGTGCGTGCTATCTGCTATACTCACTTAACATCGCAGCCCCGACGCCGTAGCAGAAATATTCCTCGCGGAAGTGCTTGCTGCACGCTCGACGTGTAGCCGATGGCTGCTTGTTGGTTCTAAGTTTAACGATCCAAGCTTCACGCAGCTTCTTGTCCTGCGGGCTTCGTCGCATACGTCCGGCACTGTGGCACTGATCACTAGCCTAGCCACGTTGGGCGCCTCCAAAGGCAGCCGCTACGTATTATAGTGCTTTCAACAGTTTTCAAGCAGACATCCAAAGCGGAAGAACTCCCCCGCTTAATCAGAACCGCAGCGCAGGTGGGACTTCAAACTTTCGTTTGCAGTTTGCTTCGGCGCTTCCAAAGCAGCCGACGCGGCCGCTGGGCCAACTTGATCCCTCATGCCACGTCACGCCGACGGCAGCGCCAGCTTTTCCAGTGGTGGAGCTCACCCCCAATATGTGCTTGGGCGCACGTTAAAGAACCCTCATGAGGTCGAAATATTAATCAAGTTTCCCCCGCTACGGCGTGTCTCATAATCAGATCGCGGTTCTGGCGCGAAAAAGAAAGAAAAGAAAGCAGATCGTTTTGCTTGCTTGTTCAGACCTGTGTCATACCATATATTTACGCTTCCGGAAGAGTATGCACGGTTCGTCCCGATCAATGCCCATTGGAGGTGTAAGTGGCGCCGGCGCACCAGGTTTTCCCTGGGCATCACACGCTTAGTCAGCTTTCCGTTCATCTTGCTTTTCGTGCATCCCGTCGCATCGCTGCTTCTTTTTTTTTTTCTTTCTTTGGGGCATGCAGTCCGCCGCAAAGTCTGCGCATGGACATGTCTCTACTTTCACGACCATTTCTCCTCAGTACGCTCGCACTGTTCAGGGTTTCCTTTGTCAGCACTGTTAGTCATCACGCGCTGTTCATTCTATTCACCTCCACTACACACGCCACGCAACTGTACTAAAGCTCTATCTGGTTGCGGCTACCGTTCCCAGTCACACCGCAAGTTTATGCCGAGAAAGAAGCTACAGCTGGAGCGCTATCCCTAGCAAAGTGTAAGCAGCATTTATAGTATTAAAGTCATTGAATTAGGGGGTTTTACGTGCTAAAACCACTTTCTGATTATGAGGCACGCCGTTGTGGGGGACTCCGGAAATTTCGACCACCTGGGGTTCCTTAACATGCACCTAAATGTAAGTACATGGGTGTTTTCGCATTTCGCCCCCGTCGAAATGCGGCCGCCGTGGCCGGGATTCGATCCCGCGACCTCGTGCCTAGCAGCCCAACACCATAGCCACTAAGCAACCACGGCGGGTATCTATAGTAATATGCATGCGACTTCACGTGCTCCGCAGCACCTCGCAAAATTTTGCTGCTATTTTTTTCTGATCTAGAAGGAACCCAAAGGATCTTCCCGCAAGCTCCAGAAACCGCCTCCCTTGATCGCTCTTCACTGTAAAATAATTTACACCCCTAAGGGTTTTTTTGAGTGTCTATAACTAACCCCCTAGCACCCTAGAATAAGGTGGGTTTTATAGGCAATTACACCCTTATGATGGTTATTCTATATTCCAATAACACCCTATCCCTTGAGGGTGTTTTGAACAAAATATTACCCTTCGACCCATGGGGTGTAAGGGTGTGATCAGGGATATATTACCCCTTCACCTATCGGGAGTAATAAGCAATATAAGAGCCCTTGCTAAAAGGGTGTTGAAGTACGGCATGTTGAAGCGGGTACACATGCACTTCATTGTATGTTTCGTAAGTCTAAAGTCAGGCTAGCACACAGAAATATTATGTACGGTGTGCATACAATAGGTAATGTGTTTCCAAACGCATGGCATAGCAACTTTGAGAGAAAACACAATCACATGTGAGTGTTCTGCGCGAAATGGTCCCATTTACCACAGATACAGGAAGAGTGACTGTATGGAGGGTCATTTATTCTAGCCACCTGTACAATATTTAGAGCTTGCACTATGCCTTGTATGTGGTGACAAGTCTTGTGGTCGTTCTACACTGAAGAACAGTCTTATTCAAACCAATGTTCCAGGGCACAGGCGAGGCTGGTGATGCCTTTGTGTAGCTCCATTCCAATGTCCTAAGGCGAGCCATCATAGATGAAACCATTTCTTCCTTGATCGCTGTAGCCATCTGCTTGTTTTCTACCTGCAAAATGATTTGTTGCAATTTAATGTCAGGAAAAGTACACGAAACATGACAAGCAGCGCTTCCCTGCATCATTCACTTTAATATTTCAAGATCACATGAAAACCAGGATAAAGAAAACAAGCACACATAGTGCTTACTTCCAAGAAATCGTTATTTAGAAAGAATAAGGCATTTATTCTGCCACATCATGAATGTAGGAGAGACAGGTTACACAATTATATGAGGGCAATTCAGAAATTATTGCCTCCAAGCCCACTACTTTGCCGATATTACTGCAAACATTTTGAACTCTTTATCATTGATGCACTTATGTTTATGCTATCGAATGTCGGCTCACATTCCTATCTCTTCTCATTCCAGAGTAATCGAGCAATTCATGGCATCCAGTGGTGACGTCAAGTTGAAACAGCAGGCTGTAATTGAATTTCTGACTGCGGAAGGTTGTGCGCATATCAACATTCATCGCCATCTGACTGCAGTTTACGGGGATTCCTGTGTTGACGTCAGCACTGTGCAGAGGTGGGCAAGGACTGTGAAAGACCAAAATCCTGCCGCATCAAATCTCCAGGATCAGCACCGGAATGGACGGCCCACAATGGCTTCTGATGAGGGTCATGAACATCAGGCAGATAGGTTCACTCAGGGCAATCGCAGGATCAAGCAACACCAGATTGCAACAACACTCACCATTTCCATTGGCTCAGTGAACCACATCATTAAAGACCTGCGTTACAAGAAGACTTGCACTTGTTGGGTGCCATGGCAACTGACGACAGACATGAAAAAGTTGAAGCATTGCGAACAAGTTCAAATCTTCTTGTAACCCAGGAGGTTCTTAATTATGTGGTTCACTGAACCAATGGAAATGGCGAGTGTTGTTGCAATCTGGTGTTGCTTGATCCCGCGATTGACCCGATTCAACTCGTCTGCCTGATGTTGATGATCCGCATCAGAAGCCGTTGTGGGCCGTCCAGTTCGGTGCTGATCCTGGACGTTTGATGCGGCTGGATTTTGATGTTTCCCAGTCCTTGCCCACCTCCACACAATGCTGACTTCAACACAGGCATCACCGTAAACTGCTTTCAGACGGTAATGAATGTTGAAGGGCGTAGAACCTTCAGCAGTGAGAAATTCAATTACAGCCCGCTGTTTCAAGCGGACATCACCACTGGATGCCATGCATTCATCGATTACTTTGGAACGCGAAGGGATAGGAAGATGAGGCAAGTGACATTCTATAGCTTAAACATCAGTGCATTAATGATAAAGAGCCAAAATGTTTGCAGTACTACTGGCAAAGTAGTGTGTTTGGAGGCATTACTTCCTTAACCGCCCTCATATTACAGCAATAACACTGGGCAGTTT
The DNA here is from genome assembly GCF_023375885.2 of Dermacentor andersoni. Lineage (NCBI taxonomy): Eukaryota > Metazoa > Arthropoda > Arachnida > Ixodida > Ixodidae > Dermacentor > Dermacentor andersoni. The sequence goes on from NC_092814.1 coordinate 325,030,118, forward strand.
GTTTTCGTGTGTGACATCTGACCCAAAACTACAACTTAGAATGTGCACAAATAAAGATGCTCGTGTTGAGCCCAATAAATTGCTTACAAATATATCAATCCTTTCTTATGCAATAAGTTTACAATGAGAAGCCACATCATCTCACTGCAACTTTTCCCTGCAAGCAAGTTACATTGAAAATAAGGTGCAGCCATATGCTTCGCTATGCATTGCACTGTAACCATCAAGAGGTACTTTGACATTAATGCCTTGTTCCCAAAACCAACAGTTTAAATGCCAACCATTATTTCACAGGAGGTGGTGGCCACAAGGCAAAAACAAATTCGCAGGGTTTACGTGCCAAAACAATGACCTTACATTCATCGGTTAATATAACACATGGCATTGTTGTTTCGCCTGCCTCCTCAGAATTATACATTGTTAATAAGAGTAGAAATCAGCATTTTCACAGAAGCTTGCTCCTTTAACAACAAGAGGCACTAACGATGCTGTTCTTTAGGTTTCCCAGGCAAACAATGCAAGCATCACTATACTCACTATCACAAACAATGCAAGCATCACTATACTAAGCATCACTAAGCTGACCTTTATTTTTTTCTTAATCTATGACCTACACAGTGGCTGGTAAGAACCCCTCTCCAAGAAATATTTGGCATCTCTACTAGAAGCCCTACCTACACCTTTTAACATCATCTTAGACATCTCCACTAAGCAAGCACATAATCCTGCTGGTATTTTTATTACAGAGGTTTTCACTAAAGATCTTCCGAGCAAGAACTCTTTAGCATCTGATCATTTAGATGCTTTGAATTGGAACAACACAGTGAATGCATCATGCTTAACAGAAGTTTAGCTATTTTAATCAAAGCACAGTTAAAGCCTTTCATGTATTAAGTTTGTCATCTGCTTTTACTTGATCTTGCTGCTTATCTGATCGTGAGTTACACTAAGATCAAACATTCTAATGGCCAACATCTCATCTGTGAAACGCAGAAACTTTAGTGCACTTGTCAGTGTTGTTACGACATTCTTAAATGTGATGATTAGGCTGCTGGCTGTTTAGCACTGTAGTAGCATTGTACAGGGTGATCATTTTTAAGTATTATGGAATTTTTAAAAATTTCCTGTGGCAGATGGCATAATTCTTGTCCTTGAGCTATATTATTTGAAGAGGTAGAAATCACTAGCATGAGAAATCGAAACACATGTTCAATTAATTAAAAATTTCACTATTGACTTGGTAACTAATTATTTTACTGTGCATATTGCAATTTACGAATTGTAGCCAGTGAGCTTGGAAGACGTGTGCACTTGAACTTCCAGGATGACACCAGTTTAGGAATATTTCCCTGATAAAGAACACTACACAAGGGTGTTCCAGTTACTTTTGTGCATCAGTGCATACAAGCACATTTTGTTAAAAAAGTAAGTGGAACAACAGTGCATTTTTACGGCAAGTTTGATGGTGCATATCTCCAAACTGGCATCATTCTTGATTTCCAAGTGGATGCATCTTGTAATCTCACTGGCTATGATTCGTAAATTACAATATGTGCCTCATATATGTGGTGGCACTGGTAAATACTCCCAGAGTTCTACTAGGAAACATAAATACCGAAGAAAGTGGATGGGGAAAAGGCGCCTGCAGTAGTTCAATTGGCAAAGCATCGCATGCGTAATGCGAAGACGTGGGTTCGTTCCCCACCTGGTTCGTTCCCCACCACGTTCCCCACCATTATTTCATTTATTAATCACAAGTAATTTACCCTAAGTTGTCCTTGGTGTTAGTGTTTGCTGGCTTCTTAGGATAAGATTAATAAGCATCGGCCCCTCGGTTAAGCCACTTTCTTTGTTTATATGTGCCACGAAGTAATTAATTGAACATGTGTTTCGATTTCTCGTGCAAGATATGTCTGCCTGTTTGAATATTCCTGCTCAAGGACTAGAATTATGCTATATGCAACAGGTTATATTTAAAAATTCCACGAAACCTAAAATCATCACCCTGTATAAAGACACTGTGAATTTTAAAACAAGCTTCAGTGAACCTTATTGAATCAGCAAATGGCCAGTGTAACTAGCCTGCTTATCCTGGAAATCTTTTGTAGCTTATAAGCATAGAGCATTTCACTTACACATTTAGGAATGCGTGATTTTCTTGAAATCAGTCCTTTCTTTTTAACAGCTAGCATCCCTGCCAGTTTAGTTAGACATAATGTTGCATGACTTCAATGGTACTGCAAAATCAGATTTTCTTTCTGCTCCCAGTGTCTAGTGATGTATCTTTACCAGTGTCTTTAGCAGCTGAGATAACTAATGTTCCTGCAGGTAAATATCAGAAAACATTGCGATAACTGCCAAGTAAATGCAATCGTGCATCTTGCTTACAATACAGCATGTGCTCTACCTCCTGCCAGGTTTGTACTCCATATCAGGCCAGCATGCAACTTGTACAAGAGGCACCTTTCGCATGCATGAAGATATTTTATGAGGTTATGGTGGTGTCAAAACATGACATCAACCATAATGCCTTAAACTATTATATGAAACACTTACTTGTACAAAGATAGAAAAGGCACCACTTTTGAATTTAGCACATTCGGTTTACAGTACCATAGTAGAAATGGCTCAACTAGTACAGGTACGCAAAACGGGCTAGTTGGTATTGGTCGAGGACTTTCGACAATGTGAACTCGACAAAGGATGGAGAAAGAGGCGATGGCATTTGTCTCCATTTCTCGCCGCTTTCGACGTCCTTTGTACAAGCCCGCACTGTTGAACATCATGGGTCAACTAGTACAGCCTGAAAAAAATGTCATGAAAGAAAACTTGGCACTCAACCTGAACAATTCTGCCTGTCAGGTATTATGGTTTCTTCAGAACTTATTTCTTTATACAAAGACCGACCCATCAAGTAAAGCTTACTGAAAGAAATGAACAACATCAACACCTCTCAAGGCACATGCATCAAAGGAGTTAGAGCATCATACACGTTACCTTTAAGTGCAAAAGTATTCTTTTTCTTAGGCAAACTGCATTTCTAGTTTCTTAAACCCTATATATTCATTTGTCACAGCTATGGGAAAATCACAAGGTGGAAAAAGATGTGTTGGTGCAATTTCAACTTTTATGTACAACAACAAAAGGTAAAGCACAGGAAATCTCACTGGTCCTCTGTCTAAATGACACTCAGTTTCATTTGTCATGTCCACTCCCATCCTGATGGCAGCAGAAACAGGAAGAGAGCAGCGTGGTTCAGAAAGCAGACGAAGGAGCTGATATCCTAGCTGACATAAAGAGTAAAGAAGGGAGCTGGTCAGGCCATGTAGTGCAGACTTGAGACATCATTAACTAGTGCGAAAAAGACAATGGACGACAGCTAGAAGCACACAGGACAGAGCTCTAGGCTTCAACTGAAATTTTGGCTACACAGAAACATAGGATTCAGGGGATGCGACCTCGACGGATGGAAGCAACATTCATATTTCCCTTTCCCTGTCTGACAAAGGAGATATCGGAGCAAATTGATGGATAGGTTCATTTCGAGATACGAACACTCTTTTTGGTGAGAGCCAGAGAAGGGGTGCTTACACACCTATCACCCGCTTTTTGATGCTAAGTGCTTCGAATATTTTCATGTAGACCTGCCTCTAGAGCCGTCTGGGCAGATGAGTGCTTTGAAACTGCTCAGTGCATGAGCACCTACAGCAATGATTGGCCGGATGGCCACCAGCCACTGACAACTGCGGTCGTTTAAACACCAACCTGTTTGGCTTGAGGAAACATAGGGAAACTTTCAGTACCTTAGTGGCTGGTGGCCACATGGCCAATCATCGCCATATGTGCTCATGCACCGAGCAGTTTCAAAGCAATCGTGTGTCAGGCGGCTCCAGAATCAGGTACATAGGGAAATATACGAACCACTTTGCATCAAAAAAGCGGGAAATAGGTGTGTAAGCACTCATCTCTGGCTCTTACCAAGAATGTTCGCAAGTGAAATTAACCTGTTCATCAATTTGTTCCGATAGCTCCTATGTTGTTTCTGTCTGTCGACATTCTGTGCATTCCATGTTTCTGTGTAGCAAAAATTTCAGTTGAAGTCTAGAGTTCTGTCTTATGTGCTTCTTGATGTTGTCTTTGTCACGCTAGTTATTGATGTCTCAAGTCTGCCATAAGCACCAACTAGCCCAAGTGCCTTCTTCAACCATTCAAGTTACAGAATGGAAGGCAAAAGAAGAGAAGGGTAGTCAAGGACGGTAGAGAAGCAGACTATGATGAAGTCAGAAAATTTGCAGGCTTCACTTCGAATCCGCTAGCGCAAGACAGAGGTAATTGGAGCTCACTGGGAGAGGTCTTCATCCTATGGTGCAAAAATATGTCGGCCAATTGTGATGAAAAAATTATACCTGTCAGCTCAGATGTCTTCACAGTCTTTTCAGCAATGTGTAGGCCCAAGACAGCCAGTCGGTTCCCATGCAATTGCTTCATGTTGACTGTAACTGCATGAGCACAAGAAAACAACCCACCATTAATGCCACTCGAGATTGACCACTCAATAAAAGAACCTCTCAAAGCTGCAAATACAATTAAGCATTTACCAGCTTAATACATACATATATAAAGGCCAAGAATAGTTACAATAATCATACGCTTTATAACTAGACATTAAAATAAGGTAGTGAAACGTACAATAATCGTAGGGCGTTGAGTGCAATTCATTTCAGAAATACTTTTGACCACTGACAGGACGCCTCAGGCAGGGCTCAGTCACACAACAAGAAAACATAAATAGTAGTAGTAATAAGCATGCCTGCGTGAAACCAAGACACGAATTCAAGGACGAGAAAAAAATTGATTAGGCTCGGTGTACTTTTTTAGACAAGAAGATAAATTTATAAACAAATAGCGCAACCACGCGTTCATCCGCAACAGCATGAGAGCTTCTAGAACAAACGAGCACAACTTAAAACGAAGGATTAGTACATAGCCGGGGTGGTCGTGGTTCTTTTGTTTTGCATTAGTTCTAGTCATGAAAGCACGAGCACTGCAAGCTACTTGCGCCATTACCTATCACGTGACCTCCGACAAAAAACAAAAAAACAAATGAGTGCAAGTAAATAAGCGACATTTAATACGGTTTTCACACTGCACACTTTTGCCCGCGATCGATCCTGACTGGAATTGAATTTCTGGGCGCGTTTGGCTTCGTTGCACAATCTGCGGACGGGAGCCAATCGCGGTCGAAAATTTGCATCCAGAATGGGCTCGATCGTGATCGAAAGTGGCCCTGTGACACCGGTATAAGTCTGCGCCCATCTTTTGTAACAGAATGAACGAATTAGTCAAACCAAAGTATTATTTACCTGCCTGCGCCGAATACTGACGCGTAGCAGTACTTAATTCTCTACAACTCTAGTTGAGCACACGTGAACAATGAAACATTCTTTTTCACATTCGGTGCCCGTCGGCTATGCCTGGAGTACAGATACTACACTCGCATCCAACCCACCTTGTGCTGCCCTTTAAAGAAATTACGCGAAAATTACTACCACAATGACGCACCATAAAAACGCGACGCTGAACGTGACTACGTACGTACCTTTTATATGAGCAGTCCATGCGCCTTGCAAAAGGCCCTCGGTTTGAAGGTGGAGCGCTGTCACGATGTGTACTCTGGGCACGCCGTTTGGTTTACGTAGTGGATGGACCATGTTGACGATGCATTCCGCCGAAACACAAAACGTCCACTTCATCACTGTTCAGGCCGAATGGAAGATGTTTTCTCTTTCGCCACGAATGACGGCCGTCGTAGGCATAGTAAACACACTGTCACAAAGAAACACCGATGTCGTAGGCCGCTGCTGCCTTTCTTTCTCACGCATAATCGCGTCGCCTTCACTCCGGACGCTCACTTCACGTCGATGAGCGCAAAAGTACACGAAAACAACGAGGTAGTACAATCTAAACGCAGCAAAAAACAATCGAATTACTCACAACTTCAAGAATGTCACGGAGGACACACCAAACACACATGCACCCGCCCGCCCGCCGCGAGACGCAGGAAATGACGTAGCGGCGATAGCAGCGACACCCGTCGGGGGAAGTTATTTCAATTTCGGTTTCGTTTTCAAGGCATAAATACAAATATTTTTTTAAAACTACGTGTGTATATTACTTTCCAAGCTATTTATTTTACGCTACCTCTAAGCCATTTCCTGTGTTTACGGGTAGGTTCAATGGAAATTTATTCGCAAAAACATTGGCTGATATCAAATGAAATGGAATGGCAAAGGTGGGCTGGTAAGTGCATGTAAGTGAATTAATTTTCTATATATATATTTTTTTTTTTGCTTGGACGTTCATTTGTAAAGAGACGTGGCCCTTCCTGATCACATAGGATGCAGAGGTACTTGCGAGTCTTTCTTTTCTTTTATGCACAGAGAAAGAGAAAGAGAGAAAAAAAGCTTTAATTGGCCTTTTTAAAAAGTTTACAATGCTCATATTTTTAAACTGGTTTGCTCACGCAAATTTTAAATAGCTTGGACGAACGACAGATGTAGAAGTACTTGCATAATAGCTTTCTAAACGTATAGGCGATACCACGAAATTTCACATGCACAGAATTACCCGAAAACCTCAAGTTTCCAAGTACGAAAAGTATTTCTTTGCGTGGTGTCGTGAATGTGCAACCGAAGCGAATCCAGTTCTCGTTTTTTTTTCTTTTTTTTTTAAGAGCGGGTGAGCGAGTGGGGCCGATGAAAACTCAAACGGAAGAACAAATATAACGACTCCCCTTTGGTGGACAGCACCGTGAGTTGTCGTTGTTATAATCTGATGTCGGTCTTTGTCTTACTACAGTTGCTTAGAACAGCAGTTTGACGGGTAATGAGCAAGATATATTCACAACCGAGGAATTTTGTGCATGCGGTAGACAAGTCATTTTCAACCCAACTACTGTCGCCCTCAAACTACCGCTAGCAGAGCAATTTACTATTGTCCCCATTCAATAGCTGCGCCTATACAATCGCCGAACCCGTTTGCTCGGCGAGGGTGCAGCTGTGGTAAAGGCTATTGAATGACAACAACAATTTCATGGCAAAGTGTGGGAACTGTGATGGCATTTAGTCTGGGTGTTGGCTTTAAGCATTCTCTTGTCTCCCCTTAGTACCATACTATCTCTCCTCTGCGCTGTTGCATGTGAGTACAAAAGTAAGCTCTGCACCTTTTGCACTACTTTTGCGGAGGTGGGGGGGGGGAGGTGGCTAACGCGTAGTTAGTCTTTCAGAGGGCATTGTGTCGATGGCCAGGGTGTTTCAGTGGGCATTGTGACGGCCAAAGAGGCCCAAAGAGTGTTGTAGCGATGCCCACGAAGTTCTCGCTAAAACGACTCGCACACGCCTTCCCCGCGTCCCTCTCATGTTCATTATGCACGCTCTCAAACCACCCACCGACGCGGCTGGCAAGGCAGTGACAGCAGCAGCAACAGAATTGGAAAGGGTGAGGGAGGAGGCATAGAAAGCTTCGCTTTAAAATCTGGCAGAACGCCCCCGTGCACACTGTAACCTGCAATCCAGAGCTCTGGTGTTAGGACAAAATTCAATTTCATTCTACAAGGTATTTCTTTCCCGTATTCAGCATGTGCACCTGTCTCACCCATCTCGCGATGGGAGACGGGCGAGTCTCGCGCAGGTCTGCATATGCCAAGATATCGCGAACGTACTTGGCAGGCGGGCAATTGCGCGCACACTTCAAAAATGCCTCGCCACTGTTCCGTGAACAAACATGGGTCTGCAGATGCCCCGCCAATTTCTGGAATCTCGTTATATCTACAATGATTGGCTTAATGTCCTATTCATGTATGCAATAATACCGTCTCCAATTTGGGAGGGGAAATATTTGAGTAAATAGCGCTGTTAGTCGGTGTTGTAAATACGTATGTATGCATCGCAAGTTGTACGTTGGTTCTCTATACTTTCTCATATTATTCTCCCTTTCTTTTTGAGCACTCCGTTCTGGCAGCTGTTTGTAAGCCAGTAGAACTTTCCTTTACTATACAACTACAAACTTAATAGTTTCTTGTTGTACAGCCAGCTTCGTAAATTGACGCGGACGCGAAGCCATGAGCGTTTTGCACGGCTCGTTCTGCAGATGCCGCTTGAGCAAAGCATTGTGGTGGGTGAGAAGGCTCAAGTTTGCCAACGAACCTACCTTGTTTATGAACTTGAGAGAAGCAGAACGAATTGGGGTTATTGATTCGGCGAAAAAAGGTCAGGTGGGGTTAAAGCTTCCCAAATCGGCGTATCTTTTTTCCGCGTATGGTTCGTCGCGCCCTTTTCTGCCTGTTTTGTTGTGCTTGAAAGAAACCTAGACGACCGCACTGCTTTCGAGCAAGTGTGGCGCGTACAGCTGCATGCTGTCACGTGGCCTGTTCATTTTGCTGGATTCCTGGCGTCCCAAAAGCAGCAAGAGCTGCACTAGTTCTGCCTTACTGAAAACATTTTGAACATTTTTCTTTTGGTTAAATATTCAATACCAGAAAAAGTAGGTGCGCGCTTTTGGATTCCGCGGAATTTGTGCGTGACGACATTTGAGAACTGTGTGCCACCTAGAGCACTATGACATAATACATAGTAGTGCTTAAGCAACAGGTTTTTCGAAGGACATATTTAATATAGCTCGTCAAAACAGACAGTGAAACGGAGGGGGACTCTCTTCAGGAGTTTTGTTGCCATTGAAAGCCCGACATGTCTCGGGGGGAAGGAGTTGGGGTAGGGGAGGGCACACTTCTATATCCGCCACTGGTTTGTAGTGCCGTGGGACACGCTGTCTCTTCGTGCAACTGTATGTTTGTGAATGTAATAAAAATAAACAAAAACACCCTTGCACCCACCCCCAATATTGTTAGTCAGTGCACCCTTTCGGTGGGTAAAAGGGTGTTATGGCATCTAGAACTGCCCTATGCTTCGCAAAAAGTCGTGATGATGGGATGTTTCTTGAGTGAAAACACCCTTCAAGGGTGTTATGATTCGCAATTATCACCATCAAGGGTGTAAATTATTTTACTGTGTTCGTCTCTGTCGCCTCCGTAGCGCACTACAGGAGAAGCGCCCAGGACATTTGCGCAAGACGCGTACTGCTACTGTGGGGTTGATGTTCCCAGTATTACTAACGGAACGTCGGTTTCTTCGATATAGGCATCAGGGCCGCTATCTTGTTGGAAAGCTGACGTTTTGTTTCGTCGAACGCGCACAGGATAGCTGCCCAGGTATTTGAACACGCAGCGAAGGCATCTGGGACTGATTTGCGTGATCTCGCTTTAAAAAAAAAAATTATGGGGTTCTACGTGCCAAAACCACTTCCTGATTATGAAGCACGCCGTAGTGGAGGACTCCGAAAATTTCGACCACCTGGGGTTCTTTAACGTGCACCTAAATCTAAGTACACGGGTGTTTTCGCATTTCGCCCCCATCGAAATGCGGCCGCCGTGGCCGGGATTCGATCCCGCGACCTCGTGCTCAGCAGCCCAACACCATAGCCACTGAGCAACCACGGCGGGTTGATCTCGCTTTCACCCGACAAGAGAGATAGAGAGAGAAGGGAAGACGGAAAGGCAGGGAGGTTAACCAGACTGAGTCCAGTTTGCTACCCTACACGTGGGGAGGGGAATGGGGAGTGACAGAGGGAGAAAGAGAACTTAGGTGTAGGATGTCTATAGTCGGGCACTCAAGTCTGTTGCCCTCAGGTAGCGAAAAAGCGCTCGAACTGCTTTCTGGGCCAATGAACTGTGAGGCCAGGCTCCCAAGATTTACCCGACAAAATGCACGAAGCAATACGCGCCTGCGCATGAAACGCTACTTCATATTTATGGTCACATGACATGGTTTTTAAAACGCGCGTGACACGTGGCAAGCGCGCTGCACCCCGCAAGGAACCCGAAGCGGGACGCTGTGCGAATCCCGTCTCGTCATTTAGGCAACTCTGCGTGTGAAACCCTCTCATCAAAAAAGATTGCATAGTGCGACTATATTGGGTCCATTCAGACAGCTAGCGTAAACCTGACGTTACGAATATGGCTCTGACGCGGCGGACCCAAGTTTGAATTCTGGGAAAGATATGTCCTCTGTTTAGTTGTTTATTTATTTTATTCAGCATGTGCTGAACTTTGTTATGGGCAAACAGGGCTAAGATTTACGAGTGCTGCGAAGAGCCCGCAACAACAATTATTTTGACATGCTCGAGCGTAAGAAAAATGGTACGCAGAGCGTCAAGAATTCGATAGTTGTGATCATTCAACCAGTGCAGTAGCTCTACAATATAATTCTAGACGGCGAGCGAAGATTACTTTAGCATAGCGTTGTTATACGTTGCCGTTATTGTCAAAGTCCTTGTGCGTGCGCGACACAGCTTATAGTGTATCCTCTCCTCTGGTACATGGCGTCTGTTAGAAGCGGTAGCAGCAAAGCGCTGACGCTGTGCTAAAATGTTCTATTGATCAGTGTTTACTGTAAATTGTCAATTGTTCAGCACTTTGCGCTGTGGCTCCATGCGAGGATCGGCATCCGCCAGTGACACGTGAACGAGATTCAGCAGCACTAACGGTTTAATTACCTTCAATTAGTAAAGTCGACCGAGTGTCCTAACTGAAGTTACATATCAAGAGATCGGTACACGACAAGTCATGACATGCAAGGGCTTACTGCAAGCTCGCAGTGCCAGGGGAAGCAGCTATCTGTGCACACACAGATAGCTGCGCAGCGGCATTATACATACCCTCACTTAATGCGTCATGGTCTGGTCGCCTGGATCGCGTAGTTTCGCCTTCAACAGTAGAAAGCGCCGCAATTACCGCGGCTGTGCGAAAACTACGCGCCTTTTCCGCACGTGACGCCATGATGCTGACGGACTCAAAATCAGCGCTACAACCATTACACCATGGCCTACCTCGAGAGAAGTTTACAAGGCAATCTCTGGCACTGAATAAAGATCTAATGAGCAAGGGATTTAACGTAAAATTTCAGTGGATCCCATCCCACGAAGGAATCGAAGAAAATGAGAAAGCTGACACCCTTGCACGCCTAACGCTGACGTGTGTCCCAAAAGTGAGAGCGCCAAACATCTATCAAAACTCTAAGGATGCAATCCGCAATCGCTTTAGGGCGATCCACAAGACTCCGCACCAAGCCTGTGTGATCCATGGACTTACTCGCGAGGAATCAACGCTGTTGTACAGCATAAGAACCGACTCCGCGTACACCCCGGCTTGGTTATTCAAGACTGGACGACGCGCTTCCCTGCTCTGTGCCTTCTGTGGTGCTATCGGCGACATCGAACATTTCATTTGGCTATGCCCGCAGGTCGACAGCCTGCAACAGAGAGGTCTTTCGCGCAATACCTTTGAAGGCGTCGTTTTCCCTTGAAGGCCCGTGGCAATCGTGAAGAGAGCGCAACGACTGCTGATTGCCTTCATGTGAGACACGGGGCTCTTCGACGCCTGGCGACGCTCATATGAGGCTCAGGCAGAACACTTGACGGCTATGTATGCCAGGCTAACCCCGCCTGCTGCAACACCACCACGACCGCCACCACCACCGCCAGGGGAAGCACGCGAGAGGCCTCGCGGTTGCATATGATAATGACAATAGATATGCAAACAGCTATATATAAAATATTTTAATTATTGCTCTTTGAGCAGCTAAGTCATCCAAAGGCAACAATTTGCCGAAAAAAAAAAGGGGGGGGGGGGGCGTCGAAACTGCGACTTCAGAGTTAGCTCCATGAAAGGGGGGCAATGTGCGGTACTAAAACAGCGATACAGCAAGTATTTCAGCAGATCATCAATTCTTAATGAGCGACAACAGATCTTCAGACCGCGATAACTGATATCGGCAACGGCGAAGAGCCGTGTTGCCAGTGACTGCTGGTCTGCTGCGGATGCTATCTGTGAGGTAACTGCCGAAAAACTGGCGATTACCCCACTTGAGAAGGTATAATAATGTAAAGATTCCTTTCGATCAATTCCGTTCATTTCTTATCGTTCAGCGTTCATGACCAATGAGTCCCGGTGAGGACGGTGCGCCGCTTGTACATCTGACGAAGCGTGAAAAGGATCGAAGAGCAGTGGGATAGAAGCGTTACATCTATACTGGCTCTGTATAATTATCTGCGTTGGGCGCTCATTGAGCAAAACAGACATAACAAAAGAAGGAACCAATAGGAAAAGCCACTGATAAAGCGATACGCACAACTTTTTTATTATTATATGGTACCTATAGAAGAACAGAAAGTTGGGGGAGTTCATACGAGTGGCATATTTTCCTTAACAGCGCGAGTAAGACGAAAACTGGGATGATAGGACGACCGGCCGCGTTTAGAATGAGGAACACCGCTCCTCCATAGGGCTGCGTCAAACGTCTGCGCCCACATTCCCGTTTCTTACTCGTACTTGTCGTCTCGTCTGCGTCTGTGTCTTTTTGGGCTGCCGCCTTTTCAAACAACTTAACAGCTTGCCCCCACAGCCGTCATCTACGTTGCTATTGCAGCGCAAATTACCTTGACAGTAAATGGGTGCCAAACGTTTAAGATATTCGTTTGAAATATGAATTCCGGGTCCGCTAAGTCGTACCACTTCTAATGAAGGGATAACTGCATATAGGTCACGCAAGGCTATTGCAGACTCCAACACTGAACCCGATGTATTGTAGAAATTTCTGCAGAACATGTGTTCCCTAAACTTCTGACGCCGATAATACGAGCGATGACGTACTAAATGTCGGTATTGCCAATGTTTGTCGGGCATTCAATTAAATGCGTCTGTGCTTCGGGCAGCAGTATAGCAGTAGAGAGCGCGCGAGAGGAAATGGAGGAACTCCGTCTTTCGTGATTCCCGACAACAGAGGCAAATGCAGATTGATTCCAGATGTGCGAGCCGAATTGCACGTCGACGACGCGCAAGGGAAGCGGCGCGAGTTAAGCGCCGAGCTGCGGTTCAATGGGACACGCTGGCCTGGCGACGGCGGCGGTGAAAAGTGCGCGTTTTAACACTGCTCTTCGCGGGGCCGAGCGTGTAAATCTCGACCCCTTGTGCGCACGTGCAGCCTCGAAGCGCACAATCCCACGCAACGTGGCGAGCGGCTCCCTGCAGTACTGAATATCACTCCGGGTGAACGAGACGAATTGGCCGGCTGAGCTCCCCACGATGAGGAGACCGCAGGGAAGGGAGCGATGAAGAGGAGAACCGGGGTAGCGCCAATCGGGGTCGGTGGTGTGCTGCATGCGGCGCGTTTGTCTATGGCGACGGATAAAGCCGTATGTTGCGGCCATCGAGAGGCTCTTGATCCCAGAGTGCTTAACAGCCCCGCTTGGCTACGGGCGGGTTCTTGATGCGAGTAAGATTCACGCGGTTTTTAGGACTGTATACGCACGCTACTGGCGCGACAGTATACAGCAGTTCACCCGCTGGTCGCCACGTTCACGCATACGCTGGAATAGAAGCGTCATACCGCTTTAATTGATTATTTCATTCATTCATTCATTCATTCGACGTCCCAAAATGCTGTGTCAATGTTGCCGACCTGTGGTTCATTAACATGCAGCTGAGGAACATGCAGCTTAGCTGAGTGCCCGCACACGAGCGTTTCTTCAACGTGGCCGCAGCGGCTAGGAATCGAACTCCCAACCTCGCGCTCAGTAGCCAAATGACATCGTCGTGGCCATTATGCCACCATGGCGGGCAAGCTGTCTTTTTCGCAACGCCACTCCTCGGGCAAACGTCAGCTGTAGCGCGCGCGCATGCTTGCCCCGCATTAACTGTTTTATAGAGAGTGCCCTGGGCGGCCGTTCATATCGCAGACGCGAACGTGTTGAAAGAAGTGCGAATACTGGTACTTCCACTCCGCTCCTTTTAACCGCATGCTGTACGACAGAGTCGGCGGCGCTTGCTTTGTATAGCCATCGGCACGTGTCGCTGTTGCGCTGCGGAACCGATCAGTACAGGCACGGCGAGAGCGTACAGAGGGGGAGTCCCTAACCGACAGCGGCTCCTAGCATATACAGTAACTCTAGGGACACCGATCTGCTCAGAAGCAGCTATAGCTATCGACAGGATTGCGGGTGCATGCGGCCCCACGCATGCATGCATGCGATTGCTATGCACATAATTTTGTGCGCTCCCGAAATTGAGGATGTGTCTCCGCGTGCGTCGCTCAAGCTGCAATTTCTGGGAGCTTTTTTTTGTTTTTGTTTTTCACGGCTAAGCTAACGCCTGGAGTGAAGGAAGGAAAAGGTTGTCGTTCCCCGCGGGCAGACAACCACGGTGTTCGGCGACGATGGCTGCCTGTGGCGTGGTGCGTGCATGAATGATGGCTCGCCTTTATTATGGTTATGTTTATTCCAAGTGTGTCCGATAGAGTGCGAGCCAGACTATACAAGAAATATCATTCGCTGTGGTCAACACGGCCATGTAAATTCCTGCACGCGTGAAAAGAGAAGCGTGGGAAGCGTGGCGTCGCTAATTACTTCGTATTTACTTCTACTCGCATTTTTATTCAAAACTGTTCACTTGGATGCGCCCATTGAATGTTCCCAGCAAGGAACAACCGCCGCACTAGTGACACGGAAGCGATCACGAGCGCATTCTCTCCGGCCATCCATTTATGACAGCTGGCCCAAGCCCGGAGGAGGATTACGCCAGAACAAAATGTGCAGTTAGCCTCGTTCACATTTACTTTTACGTAGGGGTATTCGAACACCGAAGTTTTTAAATCGAATTATGTACAAATAGTACAGAAAAAACGACTTCTGAATATCAAATCAAGTAAAGAATATTTTCTCCTTTACAAACAAGATGAAATATAAAGTTTGCTTCGTGTTCCTTACGTAGGAAACGAGGTTTATTTACCTTGTTTGATGCATACATGTAATGCCGTCTGCAAGATGTTGTGCCTGTCAACAGAGGAGCTCGAAAAATGAGAAATGACATCTTTGAGTTACCTGGTGCATCTGGTGCGGCATGACAATGACATTCGTAAAACGAGGGAAAAGCGCGCCACCAGATGCGCGTAGCATGCAGCGTTCGTATACATGGCTGCATGAAAGCGTGCATACTCGTATTCAGTGACACAAGATTACTCAGAAAAAAAAATCGTGTGCCCCATGCAGCAGAATCACTCGGAGCATGTCATCACTTCCATCGGTCTTTCTCTCTACAGACTTCAATAAGTGTTATTTCTTATGATGCGAACAAAAACGTATATTCGACATTTTCGAATAGCGAAATCTCGAATCGAATGGGCATCGATTAGCAAAGACTACTCGATCCATATTCGAAATTACAAATATTCAACAGTGAACGTTTTGGATGACCCATTTCAGGCCTTGCGTGTTCGAAATTCTAGGAAAGTGATGGTCACACTACATTTAGGAAGTATATTCGCCAATACGTCACAATACGTCAAGCAGTTAAAAAAAAAAAAAATATATATATATATATATATATATATATATATATATTGTCACGTGGTAGTGACGGTGAAGAAAGAAGCAGTACGGTGGAATACAAAACTAGCTTTTATTGGGCGAACCTGTGCCCACAAAACAGGCTACACTTATAGCACAACGAAAGCGGCGAACACAGTCGGCGATCGTCGAAAATCTGATCTGCGGGTCAAGCGGGTCGGCTTTTATAGAGCAGTCGTCGAATGTTCCAGACTAATCGTTCGGACCCGCGTGCCTTCCACAAAGTTCTACACCATTCGCGTCAGGTGATAAAATCAGATAACATAAGTCTCGGCGACAACAGACAGCGGACAGAAGCATCGATAACTTTCCAGAAACTTCGGATACATGCAGGCGCGTCCCATGCTGTGCGATTACATTTGTTAGGCGGCGAAACGTGGTTGCCCGATAAAGGTAAGTACACGTGTCAATACCCCCCTCTTAAAAAAGCATCGCCCCGATGCTACAAATATAAGAGAGCGAAACACAAAAGGACACTTCTTAAACATAAGTAACAAAAAAGAAATAAAGTCCAAAGGTCAGTTACGCGAAGCCACAAAGTTCGTTAACGCTGGTAGTAGGGCTTGAGTCGCACAACGTGGACTATTTCAGGTCGCGAGCGGCGCCGCTGTGATAGCGAAATGCCGTCTGGCACGACCTCATAGTCCAGTGCGCCAATGCGTCGGATGATCTTGTACGGTCCGAAATAGCGACGCAAAAGCTTCTCGCTCAGTCCTCGTCGGCGTATAGGGGTCCAAACCCAAACACGGTCACCGGGCTGGTACTCCACGAAGCGTCGTCGGAGGTTGTAGTGTCGGCTGTCGGTCCTCTGCTGCTTCTTGATTCGCAGGCGGGCGAGCTGTCGGGCTTCTTCGGCGCACTGGAGGAAGGTACGGACGTCAAGGTTCTCCTCGTCCGTGACGTGAGGCAGCATGGCGTCGAGCGTCGTCGTCGGGTTCCTGCCGTAGACCAGCTTGAACGGCGTGATCTGTGTTGTTTCTTGTACCGCCGTGTTATAAGCGAATGTTACGTACGGCAGGACGGCATCCCAGGTCTTGTGTTCGACGTCGACGTAGATCGCTAGCATGTCGGCGAGGGTCTTATTCAGCCGCTCCGTAAGACCATTCGTCTGCGGGTGGTAAGCCGTTGTCCTCCTGTGCCTTGTCTGACTGTATTTCAGAATGGCTTGGGTGAGCTCCGCTGTAAAGGCCGTTCCTCGGTCGGTGATGAGGACTTCTGGGGCGCCATGTCGCAGCAGAATGTTTTCGACAAAGAATTTCGCCACTTCGGCTGCGCTACCTTTCGGCAGTGCTTTTGTTTCAGCGAAGCGGGTGAGGTAGTCCGTCGCCACGACTATCCACTTATTTCCGGTTATTGACGTCGGAAAGGGTCCCAACAAGTCCATCCCGATCTGCTGGAATGGTCGGCAAGGAGGCTCGATTGGCTGTAGTAATCCGGCTGGCCTTGTCGGCGGTGTCTTGCGTCGCTGACAGTCTCGGCATGTTCTGACATAACGGGTGACGTCGGCGGTCAGGCGCGGCCAATAATACTTTTCTTGTATCCTCGATAGTGTACGGGAAAATCCGAGGTGTCCAGCGGTCGGATCGTCATGTAGGGCGTGCAATACTTCTGGACGAAGTCCTGCCGGGACTACAAGAAGGTAATTGGCGCGGACTGGTGAGAAGTTCTTCACGAGTAGACTGTCTTGAAGCGTGAAGGAAGATAATCCGCGCCTAAATGCCCTGGGAACAACGTCGGTGTGCCCTTCCAAATAATCGACGAGGCCTTTAAGTTCCGGGTCCGCTCGTTGTTCTTCGGCGAAGTCTTCCGCGCTTATTATTCCAAGGAAGGCGTCGTCATCCTCGTCATCTTGCGGCGGCGGGTCAATGGGGGCGCGTGATAGGCAATCGGCGTCTGAGTGTTTTCGTCCGGACTTGTATGTTACAGTGATGTCGTATTCTTGTAGTCTCAGGCTCCACCGTGCCAATCGTCCTGAGGGATCCTTTAAATTCGCTAGCCAACACAAGGCGTGATGGTCGCTGACGACTTTGAATGGCCTGCCATATAGGTAAGGGCGAAATTTCGCTGTAGCCCAAACGATGGCGAGGCATTCCTTTTCGGTTGTAGAATTGCCTTCCGCTTTTGACAACGACCGGCTAGCGTAAGCTATCACGTGTTCATGTCCATCTTTTCTCTGGACCAGGACGGCGCCGAGGCCTAGGTTGCTGGCGTCAGTGTGGATTTCGGTATCGGCGTGCTCGTCGAAGTGCGCAAGTACGGGCGGCGACTGCATGCGTCGTTTGAGTTCTTGAAATGCGTCGGCCTGCGGCGTTTCCCACTTGAACTCGACGTCACATTTAGTTAGCTGCGTCAGAGGCTCAGCGATGCGTGAAAAGTTCTTGACAAATCGCCTGTAGTAGGCACACATGCCAAGAAATCTACGCACTGCCTTCTTGTCGATGGGCTGTGGGAACTTTGCTATGGCAGCTGTCTTCTGCGGGTCGGGGCGGACTCCAGATTTGCTGATGACGTGGCCTAAAAATAGAAGCTCCTCGTAAGCGAAGTGGCACTTTTCCGGTTTCAGAGTAAGTTCTGATGACCTGATGGCCTCTAGTACTGTTGCCAGCCGCCTAAGGTGAACGTCGAAATTTCCGGCGAAGACGACGACGTCATCCAAGTATACGAGGCAGGTCTGCCACTTCAATCCTGCTAAAACCGTGTCCATCACGCGCTGGAACGTTGCAGGCGCCGAGCACAGTCCGAATGGCATAACCTTGAACTCGTAGAGGCCGTCTGGGGTGATGAAGGCGGTCTTTTCGCGATCTCTTTCGTCGACTTCTATTTGCCAATAGGCAGACTTGAGGTCCATGGACGAGAAGTATTTAGCGTTGCAGAGCCGATCCAATGCGTCGTCTATCCGTGGGAGGGGGTATACGTCCTTCTTCGTGATCTTGTTCAGACGACGATAATCGACGCAGAAACGTAGGGTTCCGTCCTTTTTCTTTACCAGAACAACAGGGGATGCCCACGGGCTTTTCGACGGCTGGATGATGTCGTCGCGCAACATTTCGTCGACTTGCTCTCTTATAGCTTCACGTTCTCGCGCCGAAACTCGGTAAGGGCTCTGACGGAGTGGTCGAGCGCATTCCTCGGTGATTATGCGATGCTTGGCGACTGGTGTTTGTCGAATCCTCGATGACGTCGAAAAGCAGCCTTTGTATCGTCGGAGCAGTCTTCTGAGCTGCTGTTGCTTAATCATAGGGAGATTTGGATTAATGTCGTAGTCTGGTTCGGGAACCATGGTCGTCGGGGTAGATGCGGCGGAATCCGAGAGGACAAACGCATTACTTGCTTCCAGAATTTCCTCGATGTACGCGATCGTCGTGCCCTTGTTGATGTGCTTGAACTCCTGGCTGAAGTTTGTCAGCAACACTTCAGTTTTCCCTCCATGCAGTCGAGCGATCCCTCTTGCGACGCAAATTTCACGGTCTAGCAGTAGACGTTGGTCGCCTTCGATGACGCCTTCTACGTCAGCGGGTGTTTCGGTGCTGACCGAAATAACAATGCTGCAGCGAGGCGGGATGCTCACTTGATCTTCTAGCACACTCAAGGCGTGATGGCTACGAGGGCTCTCCGGCGGCATTGCTTTATCTTCCGACAGCGTTACTGACTTCGACTTCAGGTTGATGATTGCGCCGTGTTGGTCCAGGAAGTCCATACCGAGAATGACGTCTCGTGAACACTGTTGGAGGATAACGAAGGTGGCAGGGTAAGTCCGGTCATGAATGGTTATTCTTGCCGTGCAGATCCCAGTCGGCGTGATGAGGTGTCCTCCAGCGGTGCGAATCTGAGGGCCTTCCCATGCGGTCTTAACTTTCTTCAACTGGGCGGCGATGTGTCCACTCATTACGGAGTAATCGGCCCCTGTGTCGACTAAGGCAGTGACTGCGTGGCCGTCGAGAAGCACGTCGAGGTCGGTTGTTCTTTGTCTGGCATTGCAGTTAGGTTTTGGCGTTGGATCACGGCTGCGTCGTGTTGAACTGAAGTGGGAACGTCGCGTCGTCAAGTAGTCTTTCGTCGGTGTAGTTTTGGCTTCCAGACTTCGTCGGGACGGCGACGTGTCGTTATGTCGTCGAGATGGTCTCTTCGTCGTCTTCGTCGGCGGCGGAGGATCTTCGTCAGTGCGACGAACAGCAACCGCACCTCCATCGGTTGCTGCTTTTAGTTTTCCGGGTATGGGCTCGCAGAGCGGCCCCGGGCTGGGCCAGTGTATGGACGGCGCTGCGGCGACAGGTAGCGGCCTGGTGACGGCGAACGGGACGGTCGTCGAGAGTTCCACTGAGTGCCGGCTAGGTAATCGGCAATGTCACGTGGGCGCTCCCCAAGCTGTGGACGCGGCGCGTTGACGGCGAACCCTCTCAGTCCCATGTCGCGGTATGGGCATCGGCGGTACACATGGCCGGCTTCTCCGCAGTGATAGCAGAGCGGGGCGGTGGTCGGGGGCTCGCCAAATGTCCGTCTTCCTCGCATAGGTGCGCTGGGCGACGGGTGGGCGCGCTGGCGGCGGCGCCGGCGGACGACGGAATTGCGGTGTTGCAGGACCTTGGCGCGGTCGCGCAGGGGGGCCTTGACGGCGGGCAACGACGGCGGCGTAGGTCATTGCTTCCGGCTGCGGTGGTTCTGGTTGCACCTCAGGAACTCCAAGGGATCGGTGCACCTCTTCTTTCACGATGTCGGCGATAGAGGCCACTTGAGGCTGCGACGAAGGCAAGACCTTGCGCAGTTCTTCGCGCACAATGGCCCTGATGGTCTCGCGCAGATCGTCCGTGGCCAGTGATTGAATTCCTGCGTAGTGGGTAGAGCTTGTGCGGCGGTTGAATTGCCGGTTCCGCATTTCGAGTGTCTTCTCAATGCCGGTGGCCTCGCGAAGGAACTCTGCTACGGTCGTCGGTGGGCTTCGTACCATTGCGCCGAAAAGTTCTTCCTTCACACCACGCATGAGTAGGCGTACTTTCTTTTCCTCGGCCATATCCGGGTCGGCGTGGCGGAACAGACGGCTCATTTCTTCCGTAAAGATGGCAACGTTCTCATTTGGTAGCTGCACTCGGGCGTCCAGCATAGCTTCGGCCCTTTCCTTGCGCACGACGCTTGTAAAGGTGCGCAGGAAGCCGGTACGGAACAGGTCCCATGTTGTCAATGTCGACTCCCTGTTCTCGAACCACGTTCTCGCGGCGTCTTCTAGGGCGAAGTATACATGCCGCAACTTGTCGTCGGAGTCCCAGCTGTTGAAAGTCGCGATTCGCTCGTACGTCTCCAGCCAGGATTCCGGGTCTTCAGTTGCTGCTCCATGGAAGGTCGGTGGGTCCCGAGGTTGTTGCAGGACAACGGGGGTCGCTGGGGCAGCCATTGGGGTTGTCTTGGCCACGATCTTCTTGGTCTTCTCAGGTAGAAGTCCGTGTTCCGGGGGCAGCTGTTGTAGACGACGGCTTACTCGATGGTCCGTGACTACATTGGTGCTCTCTTTACGGTCCGGGCTTGGATCACGGCTTGTCGGGGGCGTCCGGTACATGGACCAAAAGCACCTCCACCAGATGTCACGTGGTAGTGACGGTGAAGAAAGAAGCAGTACGGTGGAATACAAAACTAGCTTTTATTGGGCGAACCTGTGCCCACAAAACAGGCTACACTTATAGCACAACGAAAGCGGCGAACACAGTCGGCGATCGTCGAAAATCTGATCTGCGGGTCAAGCGGGTCGGCTTTTATAGAGCAGTCGTCGAATGTTCCAGACTAATCGTTCGGACCCGCGTGCCTTCCACAAAGTTCTACACCATTCGCGTCAGGTGATAAAATCAGATAACATAAGTCTCGGCGACAACAGACAGCGGACAGAAGCATCGATAACTTTCCAGAAACTTCGGATACATGCAGGCGCGTCCCATGCTGTGCGATTACATTTGTTAGGCGGCGAAACGTGGTTGCCCGATAAAGGTAAGTACACGTGTCAATATATATATATATATATATATATATATATATATATATATATATAATAAACGTACGTGATTTACACGGATGCGTGGGGATTCCGTCTCATCACACACACCAGTGCTACAGAGCCCGATGACTAGTGGGAAATGTCGAGTTCGTCCGCGTGCAAACGCTAAACCTTGTCAACAAATCAGTGTACCGCTTTATGCTTGGCGCGACCATGTGATCCACTGACGACTATCCACATTTTCATCGAGTTCCAGCTCAATTCCAACTTAATCAGACGTATAGTTCCGCGGAAATCCGCAAAGAGCAGAGGTTTTGGTTTCCAAAAGGGGATCTCGGCATCCCCGTGAATGTCGCGAGAATGTAAAGGGTTCCACGGCAAGGGCGGAGTCGTTGATCTCGAGATTCAAACGGCCAGCATCCTGCACAGCTCAGTTGGTATACAGCGACTGCTAGACACTTTATCGCGATAGCAATTATGCAGACACTCGAGGCGCGCTCGCGCCGTCGCAGCCGCGACGGTGCAAACGCTGCTCGCGCCGTGGAAGGTTAGAAGGTCTCCATGTAGACGCGAGCGAGGTGCAGTGCGTATGTCTGCAAAAAAAAAAAAAAAAGAAAGAAAGAAAGAAAGAAAGAAAGAAAGAAAGAAAAAGAAAACAGAAACTACAAATCTATAGTCAACGCACCCACGCGCGCCGCTCAATCGACTCTGCAGCGGCGCTCCGCACAAATGTTCCTGCTGTGCAGTTGTATGCATATATTGCACCGTGGTGCGCATACATTTGTCTGATAGTATAACGGACAGTGGCACACTTCAAGCTACAAACACAAGCTGGAGGTTTTCTTCCCGTCTCATCTCGTACACCATTGAGGTGTGACGCTTGCAACACTCTTCGTCATCTTGTGAGACGTCTAATAGCTGCTGCCGGAGCTCTGTTTCCGCAGCGCAACAGAATATGGCTGTGTCGCTCCACCGACATGTGGCTCCGGCGTGTTATTAATGCGAAAGCATTACATGCCTCATGATGCGGAAAATCCGGCGTCCATCCGGCGTTAACATCAGATGGCACCAAAACCCACGTGACCAAGTGATGACGTCAAGTTACCGGCACTAGAATTGCTGCGGCTCGCACTGCGAAATCCCACGGTGAACAGCACGCTGTGACGAACCCTGCCCCCCCCCCCCCCCAAAAAAAAAAAAAAAAAAAAATTGACTTTGCCCAATTCGAAAATTGAGTTGACCCACGTTCAAAACCAACATGGCTCACTCCCAAAATGTGCTTGGCACACCCCCGAAATTTGGGTGGCCCACGCTCAAAATTGACTTTGCCAAATTCGAGCACATGACCAAGTCAAAAGTATCGCGCGGAAGAGTCATACTGCTTTGAATGCACGTAAGGAAACTTAAGCGACTCTGGAACTTTCCTTATATAGAACACCGCTTTAAGCAGCGCTATACCTTACTATCGCTGTCAGTGCATCACCCTTCGTACGAAACTGCCCCACTTTTGCTAAAGCGAAGCTTCGCTAGCTTCTCCTCCCTGCTTTTGGAGTGCGTTTCTAACCGCACTCGACAGCACAGGTGCACAGTGGGATGAAAACGTCGCCAACGTCGCGCTCTCACAACTCCGCAAGAAATATAGGTTTGTATAGAGAAGGCCGTCGGGCGGGGAGACACGATCTCTCCAATGCTATTCACAGCGTGTTTACGGCAGGTATTCAGAGACCTGGATTGGGAAGAATTGGGGATAAGTGTTAATGGAGAATACTTTAGTAACTTGCGATCCGCTGATGATATTGCCTTGCTTAGTAACTCAGGGAACCAATTGCAATGCATGCTCACTGACCTGGGCAGGCAAAGTAGAAGGGTGTGTCTAAAACTTAATCTGGGGGAAACTAAAGTATTGTTTAACAGTCTCGGAAGAGAACAGCAGTTTACATTAGGTAGCGAGGCACTGGAAGTGGTAAGGGAATACATCTACTTAGGGCAGGTAGTGACCGCGGATCCGGATCATGAGACTGAAATAATCAGAAGAATAAGAATGGGCTGGGGTGCGTTTGGCAGGCATTCTCAGATCATGAACAGCAGGTTTCCATTATCCGTCAATAGAAAAGTGTATAACAGCTGTGTCTTACCAGTACTCACCTACGGGGCAGAAACCTGGAGGCTTACGAAAAGGGTTCTACTTAAATTGAGGACGACGCAACGAGCTATGGAAAGAGGAACGATGGGTGTAACGTTAAGGGATAAGAAAAGAGCAGATTGGGTGAGGGAACAAACGCGAGTTAATGACACCTCAGTTGAAATCAAGAAAAAGAAATGGGCATGAACAGGACATGTAATGAGCAGCGAAGATAACGGATGGTCATTAAGGGTTACGGACTGGATTCCAAGGGAAGGGAAGCGTAGCAGGGGGCGGCAGAAAGTTAGGTGGGCGGATGAGATTAAGAAGTTTGCAGGGACAACATGGCCACAATTAGTACATGACCGGGGTAGTTGGAGAAGTATGGGAAAGGCCTTTGCCCTGCAGTGGGCGTAACCAGGCTAATGATGATGATGATGATGATGATGATGATGATGTAGTGCCTAATCTGCGCCACACATCTTGCACTGTTTCCAAACCCTTAACCCTCGTGAATATCTAGTCAGCCCCTTCGACTATGTAATTTGATCAAAGGTTGCGCGCTACGCGTGTTATTAGTTCACTCACGGGATATATGGCGCATGCGCATGGTAGAAATCGATTTAAACGTACGGAAATTGTCAGCGCGGGCTTCTTCGGCAGTAGGAAGAGCAGTTGCATTTCGCAAACAACTGGAAATAGGTAGTATTGACTACTAACCACTCAAAAAGAGGCGATTGAGTTTATCAGACGTATATAAAAGAGACTGCCGAATACTGTCTCAGTTGTAAACGGCGCGCCCTCGGAAGATCCAGAAAGCTGCGAAACAAGACACAAAGAAACAACGCGGCACCAAAGCAGCTCGTCGTCACTATGCCGCCCTTCAGGGCGAAGCCAAAGAGTGACTTCTGGAACAGGTGCGTGCGACATATGAGTTGGTATACCGGTGTTGGAATAACACCAGCATTTGGCGACGCGGTATCTACGTCGAGATTCAGTGAAGCCATTAAAGGTGTCCTGAACCTGAACATGGAACATGGGGTCCTGAACATGGAAGCCATTAAAGGGGTCCTGAACCTCGGGCTTGGTGAAACCAACCCGATGTACAGGATTTCACCAACCCTCGGGTTTGGCGAAAAAACGCAGTCCGCGGATAGCATACGCTGCTGTGAACATCCTAGCCAAATTTTGCGACTGAGTTGTGCACGGCACGGGGAGCTCGCAAGCGGAGCGCGAAGTCATCTTTTTATCAAACGCTCTCTTTTCAACAGAAGCCTGCACCTTACTCTCTTCCGGGCGCTCTATTTCTTAATAAAGCAGGTTACAATACGCGTTTGCTGTTGGTCAATAGCCGATATCAATCAAGAAGGCCGTTTGGATCAGTGCGCCTCTTCCTGATTGATGTTTGAGGTTTAATGGCGCAAGGGCCAGGTATGGCCCAAGAGCGCCATGCGCTTCTTCCTACTGTTACGGTGTATATTTATTGACGCAGTTTATTAAACAGGCTGAAAGAAGTGAAAATCTACTTTCGAATTTCGATACTAATTACACACTTCGGGAAGAAGCTAACTACCGTCTGTTCACGCTTGCCCACGGCCACCCGCATAGGAATTAAACTTTGGACACCCTGCTTATCGGCGTCGTAGCCATTGGGTCTCGCTAATTTCTACTAGTTTTGAATGCTCAACTATAGCCTCGAACCACGCAAAACTTAAGGTGAGACCAGGCGCACGCTTGCCAGCGCGCACACCCGGTTAGACGCCTTGGCACACTTCGCTTCGTATAGAGCTATTGATATGTCGCTTCAAATTGCGCAAGTTGGATGTGGCTACTATCCGTCGGTCAAGCTTGTACAGGACAAAGACGGTCCGCACCACGCTGCATGGCCAGACAGGAGCACATGAGCGCGAGCGCGCACTCAAGCCCTGTTGTGCACAACACAAATGCTGCGCATACGCACTGAGTTGCATGTAGCCGCGGTCTTCTATACGTAGCGTATAGAGATACTGCGGTCGGGGTGCAGCGACGAGTCCGTTGACTTAGCGTACTGCGGCTCGCGACGAGGGCAAGCGCGCTTGGCGCCTCGTAGGCGCCAAAATGGGAAGTAGTGGCGCCTACCTGAACATCCAAAATAATATTCGAACTGTGCGCCACGGCGACGTTCAATAGGCGGAGCGTTGTGGGCACACCCCGCTCCACCGTAGCCTTCGCAATGCAAGTAATTGAACAAGGAGTGGAAGCACCGCGTAGGGGACGTTTGAGTGCCAATAACTCCGGTTCTGCTGAATGCATTGCAGTACTTTTTGCCGGGCAATGTATTTCTGAAATAGTCTGCTTTAAGTTCAAATGCATTTCTCAACTTCAATAAAAAGTGCTCTAGGGCCCCTTTAAGTTCGCCTCTCGCTCCACCGTCCACAGACCGACATTATGCGCAATCGTGCAAGGATCTGAAACCATAGACACCCGTCGTAATCTGTAAATACTTCGCATTGCACATACCATGTGTTGTGTTTCAGCACACGTTTCAGCGTTCTCTAGCAGTAAGACAGCTTCGCTTACATGGACAGAAATCAATGATGTATTCTTCATATTTTCTTTTCTCCAATTGCGAAGATTTCTTTATGAGCAACCAGCATGAAATATATTTTGTAGTTTCGTACTATCTACGAAAGCGTGTAAACTTGCCTTTCATCTAAGAGGTACACGCTGGAAAAAATGCGACAACTCTAAATCCAACCGGTTCTAACAAATATTGTGTTCCTGCCATTGGAGCTAACTACGCGTCAGATGACGAATTCTATGCACTCTTCATTAGATAAGATCATTTCATAATCTTCGGGAGAAGTTCTCCGGCCGTGCACTTTTCCAGCTTTGACGAAAAAAAAAAAATCGAGCGTCACAAACCAGTGGTTCCCAGTGATTCATCGAAAAAGACCGCCGGAGCTTAAACAGATTGCGAGCATGCACAGATTCGGGGATATGAAGCACGCTGAACCAGCCTAGGCAAGCATTAGTTAAGTTCAATGTGATACGAGGCTTGGTGCAATACAATTAGCCAAAGGAACAAAACAGTGGCCAGCCTTGTGTGATGGTATGGCTTAAGGAGGCGCAGAAAAAGTTACATGTTCACGTGCATGCGTGTTCCGAGGCCACGGAACTACAGTATGTTTTTCTAATCATTGCCTTTAAACGGGTGCGTTGTGAATGTGCATAAGATAAGCCCAAATTGGTGAACAATGCGTCACGGGTTTTAAAATTCCGAACAAAGCTGAAAAAACATGCAGTGGTTACGAAACATCCTCTTCCCGCAACTATGATTCAGTAGACGCCAGCCGGACTCGCTAGGTTATCCCTTCGCTGCAGCGGTCATCACAACGGGCCCACACACTATTCAACCACTGAAGGAGCAGCAAGTATAGAATAACAATGTGGGCTAGCCAGAAAACTATCGCGCATGTGTGTCTGCCTGCCTGCCTGTGCTCTGCATCACTGCAGCATGCAGTCTTGTGTAGGAAAACATTATTGGTGCAGGTTGCGTTATAAGCTCACATATGCGTGTGTGTTCAGTGCATTTGCGCACTTTGTGGTTCCAGCAGGGCAGCAGCATGAAATCAAGGGGAGAATCAATGCCGGAAAGGCGTTCGTAACACAACATAGCACTAATGGCCAAGTAAAAGAGCCCACACTGAAGAGAGCCTTGACTTGTACGCGCACTGCGAAGAAGAAACATGTACGAGTTCTCGTAATTTCCAATGGGAGCTGATACCCCACATGCAGCCTGTTTCCCGGTCATGCAGTACAGCGTCCAGAGCTGCTTGCGCCGCCCAACGATGTTTAAGCCGTCCTGTGCTGGCGCTCCGCGCGTGACCAAAGGCGACGGCGTTGCCACCCCGCGATCCCCTCACCGCCCAACGCGGCCGCGGCGGTGGCTTGTGTTTCCGCCCAGCGCGCACGACTGCTCTCAGCCCGGCGACTGCACGACGGATCCCGCGCGTGCGGCTGCCTCGAGCACCGCCTGCTCTATACCGTAGCATACCGAAGCGCTACATTTGATACTGCAGCCCCAGTAGCAGCAACGTCTCCCGCCACACGACCACCGCCACTCCCGCTCATTTCTGCTTCGGTTCTCTCCGGTCCTATCCACCCTCGCTTTCGGCCCGTGCCATTCGGTGCCGCTCGCCCGGCAACCAGCGCCGGCGCGAACACCGCGGCAGCGGCGTCGGCGGCTCTGTCTTTGAAAATGCGTTCAGGCTTGGCCGCTTCCTAATGGAACTTGAGTGTTCGCGCTTTCCACTCCCTGCGCGCCCGACGCCTTGCGCTCCCCAACAGTGATTCGCTCTCTCCCTTTGATCCGCACCTCACGCTTTCTCCCTCCCTTCGCTGCCTACTACTTCTTCCCTTCTATCTTTTGCTCTACGCGGTACGCATTTGATGTTATGTATACTTACACGCGTCTCCCTACTGTGGCGTTCCCCCTCCCTCAAGGAACGATCGACAGCCTTACACGGAGGCGCCGGGGAATGGAGCCCGCCTGCCTGTGTGATTTAGTGTTTTGTGTCATTAGCTCTCGCCGCTCTTTTCTCGATCTGCCCTCGACCAAGTGTGCCTGGCCCCCTCAGAGACAACGAACCACGTCGGCGATCGCGAGCACCGTTGGGTGAAGCTCGGCTGCGGAGTTAACTTGTCGATAAAAACGAGCTGTCGGTATCGCTAATACGTGCTCAGCAGCTCGGCACGGCGGAGCGACGAAAGCTTCAGGAACGAAAGGACTAAAAGCGAGCTGAACATCAGAGCCCACATACCCGCTGAGATTGCTCCCCTTCACCCGCCACCTTCCGCCCCCCAATTGTGTCAAAATAAATCTAAGTGACATCCCGAAAATGTTCTTGGAATTTCGCGGTTCCTTTGTTTTCGTCGTTAGAGAGTCTCCCGAGTTTGGCGCTAAGGAAATGACCTTCTCGCAGTTACCAGAAATAGGTAGACAGGCGGATCCGGGGCCCTTGTTCCCGAAACTTTTCTTGCAAGTGTTGTATGCTATTTGCTATCGCCGCGGCGATCGTATCGTTATCGTGTTCATCACTATCATCAATGGTAGGCCCCCGAATGCTCTTCAGTGACGGAATGCTGCTACGTAAGATAATTTTTTTCTGAATAAGGCACCCACCGTGGTTGCTTAGTGGCTGTGGTGTTGGGCTGCTAAGCACGAGGTCGTGGGATCAAATCCCGGCCACGGCGGCCGCATTTCGATGAGGGCGAAAACACCCGTGTACTTGGATTTCATCATCAGCCTGGCTACGCCCACTTCAGGGCAGAGGCCTCTCCCATACTACCCCGGTCATGTGCTAATTGTGACCATGTTGTCCCTGCAAACTTCTTAATCTCATCCGTCCACCTAACTTTCTGCTGCCTACGCTTCCCTTCTCTTGAAATCCAGTCCGTAGCTCTTAATGACCATCGGTTATCTTCCCTCCTCATTACATACCCTGCCCATTTCTTTTTCTTGATTTCAACTAAGATGTCATTAACTCCCGTTTGTTCCCTCATCCAATCTGCTGTTTTCTTATCCCTTAACGTTACACCCATTGTTCTTTCGATAGCTCGTTGCGTCGTCCTCAATTTAAGTAAGAACCCTTTTCGTAAGCCTCCAGGTTTCTGCCACGTAGGTGAGTACTGGTAAGACACAGCTGTTGTACACTTTTCTCTTGACGAATAATGGCAACCTGCTGTTCATGATCTGAGAATGCCTGCCAAACGCACCCCAGCCCATTCTTATTCTTCTGATTATTTCAGACTCGTGATCAGGATACGCGGTCACTATCTGCCCTAAGTAGATGTATTCCCTTACTACTTCCAGTGCCTCGCTACCTATCGTACACTGCTGTTCTCTTCCGAGGCTGTTGAACATTACTTTAGTTTTCTGCAGATTAATTTTGACACCCACCCATCTGCTTTGCCTGTCCAGCTCAGTGAGCATGCATTGTAATTAGTCCCCTGAATTACTAAGCAAGGCAATATCATCAGCGAATCGCAGGTTACTAAGGTATTCTCCATTAACTCTTATCCCCAATTCTTCCCAATCCAATTCTCTGAATACCTCCTGTAAACACGCTGTGAATAGCATTGGAGAGATCGTATCTTCCTGCCTGACGCCCTTCTTTACTGGGATTTTGTTGCTTTCTTTACGGAGGACTACGGTGGCTCTGGAGCCGCTATAGATATATTTCAGTATTTTTACATACGGCTCGTCTACACCCTGATTCCGTAATGCCTGCATGACTGCTGAGGTTTCGACTGAACCAGAAGCTTTCTCGTAATCTATGATAGCTATATATAAGGCTTGGTTATATTCCGCACATTCCTCTATCACCTGATTGATAGTGTGAATATGGTCTTTGTTGAGCAGCCTTTACGAAATCCTGCCTGGTCCTTTGGTTGACAGAAGTCTAATGTGTTCCTGATTCTATTTACGGTTACCTTTGTAAATACTTTGTAGGCAACGGATAGTAAGCTGATCGCTCTATAATTTTTCAAGTCTTTGGCGTCCCCTTTCTTATGGATTAAGATTATGTTGGCGGTCTTCCAAGATTCCGGTGCGCTTGAGGTCATGATGCATTGCGTATAGAGGGTGGCCAGTTTTTCTAGAACAATCTGCCCACCATCCTTCAAGAAATCTGCTGTTACCTGATCCTCCCCAGCTTCCTTCCCCCTTTGCATTGCTCCCAAGGCTTTCTTTACTTCTTCCGGCGTTACTTGTGGGATGTCAAATTCCTCTAGACTATTCCTTCTTCCATTATCGTCGTGGGTGCCACTGGTACTGTATAAATCTTCTTGGTACTGTATAAGTCCTCTTGTCAGAACTATTCTATCTGTGTTCTCTGGTTTCTGGCGAAATCTTCGAAATTCGCTAGTGCCTCGGCTCCCGGTCTTGTGGCCATGGACGCGGAGCCTTCCAGAGGCCCTCCTGGCCAGAGGTCATCAAGGCCTTCCTTCACGAGGAAGAGAGGAAGCATGCTCAGTGACACCGAGTACACTGAGCTGTACTCCGAGTCGGGTGAAGACTCATCGGATGATAGATTCATCTCTGTCCGCAGAAAGAGGGCCAAAAGGAGGACTGTCTACGCGAATACATCAACGCAAACGAGCACGGCGACTCCGAAGTCAAGGCCTGAACGCTGGCCTCACGCCATCGTGTTCGTACCCGATGAACCCTCAAGCAACTTCCGATTGCTGAACAGGCAAGAACTATCTGGTTTCTTGGAATGGGTCGTGCCGAATGAAATTAAGGACATTCGGATAAATGCACGCAAAAATGTCCTCGCAATCGATGTTTCCAACGGGAGTGCGCTCGAAAAAGTGAAGCAAATCTCGGAGCTAGGACCCATAAAGTGCGTTCCTATATCCCGATGGACGATGCATCCACAGCAGGTCTAATTTATGACATTGATGTTGCCATTCATAACACGAACTTGCCTATCCTCGTCAAACCAGCAAGTGAGGGTGTTGTCATCACGCGCGTGAGCCGCCTTGGAA
Source organism: Dermacentor andersoni (assembly GCF_023375885.2). Lineage (NCBI taxonomy): Eukaryota > Metazoa > Arthropoda > Arachnida > Ixodida > Ixodidae > Dermacentor > Dermacentor andersoni. The sequence continues at coordinate 325,061,260 of NC_092814.1, forward strand.
CTTCGCGCTGCGTCAAACTGATTTTCAAAGGCGACTGCATACCATCTCACGTCAAAGTCGGTCACTTCTGACACCCTGTTCGACCCTTCGTAGAAAAGCCTCTTCAATGCCATCAGTGCTTTAGGCATGGACATGTCAAGGGGGTCTGTCCATACTAGTTACTGTGTCCCCTGTGTGCTGAACCACGCGGAGGACACTTGCCGGGCTACTGTCCTCAAGTGCGGCAACTGTAATGGTTGCCATGCTGCCTCGTCTAGGGACTGCCCTCGCATCAAGAAAGAGGTCGCTGTTCTCAAGCAAATGGTTCGGGACAATTCGACACACAAGGAGGCTGCTGAAACGATCCGGCGTCGGCGTCACCGAAACTCCTCAACTAAGGCGGAGACACGAAAGGAGAGGGGCCCTTCCACTGTAGCACCAACATTCTCCAATCAGGTCAAAAAGGGACTGAACAGCACAAGAAAGTCGGCTGAAAGGAATCTTTCTCAAAAAGAATGGCCTGCGCTTCCAAAACTTCCCACAGAACCACAGATTGTCAAGCCCACTCGGGAGCCTACTCCTGCCGCTGATGACACGCCCAAAGCAGATCATGAGGTCATTTCAATACTGCGTCCCCTCATAGATGCCATTCGAGCAATTATGTCGAACCTTGGAACCACGTCTGCTTGAAGTGCACTGAAAGTAGCTCAGGTGCTCCTATCTAAATACACGTAAAAGGATAATTCGTTTTTCTCGGCAACCACTGCACCAAATTTGACGACGTTTGTTGCATTTAAAAGAAAAATTAAAATCTAGTGACTGTTCGTTTCGGATATTTGATTTAGGTCGTAAATTTTTTATTAGAAATTGGCAAAAATCGTAAAATTTTCAAAAAACGAAACTATCAAGTTTACAACTTTGTAACTCAACAACGAAAATTGATAATACAATTCTGTGAATTGCATCTAATAGTACATCTAAAGCGGACAAATTGATATGTTACACATGAATCTCAAAAAATTTAGTAATATGGAAATATAGCCTTTGCAGAACCCTTGTAAACAACGTAAAATATTAACGTAAGATATAAAATGACGTATCGAATTTGTCCGCTTTCAATGATCTAACGGTACCCGTTTACATAACCGAGATATCTGTTTTTGATGCAGCGCTATGAATCTGTAAACTTCGTGCTTCTAGTCTTTTCAAACTTCCGAATTTTCGAAAATCGCTTTAACAAAATTCAGGACCTAAATAGAAATTCCGCGACTAACAGTCACTAGAATTTAACTTGCTCTCTCAAATGCAACAAATTTCGTTAAAATCGGTCCAGGGGTTATCTCAGAAAAACGTTTTTGCGTTTTTACATGTATTTGAATAGGCCGCGTCGGAGTCGGGCCCGAGCTAAAGCTTCCTCTTAAGCCCAGTGCTTGAGTCTATCGAACAGAGACATGGCCAACCATCGCCCATACTTTCGAGAAGTCAAGGCAGCGTCAGTCATCCAGTGGAACGCGAGATGACTAAAGTCACGCCTTTCAGACTTTCGTCAGTATATATATACTAATTTGTTCCCAATCATTGTCATATGTGAGCCTAACGTGTCAAAACCAGTCAGATTATCGGCATACGAAGCTGTTATATCCGCAACAACTGATGCATGCAGCAAAGTCATCGTTATTATTTGTCGAGAACTGACCTATTTTCGCCAGCCGATTCCGCCTCATGATGACAATCAATATGTTTGCCTAACAATTAAAAAGGCCAAAGTCATGTTTACACTTGTAGGCGTTTATATATCGCCTTCAAGTAATTTTGATCCCAAAAGATTAACGAACATCTTGTCGGTGTGCCCTGCTCCATACGTCATCATGGGATATCCTAATGCGCATCATGTGGCATGGGGAAGCACAAGGACAAATGCAAGAGGGCAAAGACTTGCAAACTTCGCCTGCAACCACGGCCTTTCACTCCTGAATGACGGCAGCCCAACGTTTATACGAGGCGTGAATTATGGCAGCTGCCTTGACCTAGCTTTCGTCTCCAGCTATTTCACAAGATTTGCCAAATGGTTTTCGGATATCGAGACACATGGGAGTGATCACATTCCCACGTACCTTGTCATCAAAGGAATTTCCAAGTCCTTCCCACTGAACACCATTCGATTAATTGACTGGACTAATTTTACTTCCGTCATGGAAGATGCTTGTCGAGAGCGCTTGTCCTCTGAATTTGAGGAAACAATCAAATCTGCAATGCGAGACGGTCACGCGCACTGTCACGGTTTCGTCGAAGCACATGGATTTGGATAGAGAGTTGGAGCGACTTCGTGCACTCTGTCGTCGTGCGGAGCGGCGTTACCGGCGTACAAAATCCATCGATGACCTTAGGACAGCCAGACGACTATAAAAGAAAATTCAACGTCGCATGGATAAATTGGCATCTCGACGTTGGACAATGTTTTGCCAGTCACTAGACCCCCAAAAGTTACTTTCCCACATCTGGAGAACCATACGTAGTCTGCGTTCCCTCCTTGAACAACGCTTCCCATTTAAAGCGCTGGTGCTCTTCCAGAGGCAACTGGATGCTGAAGTTGCAGAAGACTTTTGTGCAAGGGTCGCTGGCCAAGCAACCGATCCAGGCTCTCCAGCCCCCAGTGACATCCCTGTTTCACGCGACTGCCGCATGGATCTTCCTTTCACAATGGAGGAACTTGAAGCGGCTCTTGCTCTATGCAGGCGTTCTTCATCCCCGGGACCAGATGGAATATACTACCGCGCCTTGAACAACCTGAGTGAAGGCGCACGGAGAGAACTGTTACATCTATACAACGTATCTTGGCAAGATGGCATGGTTCCCGAAGAATGGAAGACAAGCCGCTTGGTCCCTCTCCTGAAGCAAGGCAAGTCCCCACTTGAACTCACCTCATACCGCTCAATAGCGCTGGTCAGCGGTGTGGGAAATATTGCTACGGAACAATATGTGCGATCACGAAAAGGCGAGCAGTGCGAAGACGACGACGACGATGAGAAGCTAGCGCGGGCTGTTGTCTCTTGGCCAAGCGCAGCGTATTTTCTTGTAAATATACTTGTAAATATACTTTTCGTCTGCGTCTTCCTACGTAACATATCTGGTGGAGGTGGACGTTCCCTGTAGCTCGTCACGGAGCTTCGCAGTGGACGGTACGTCGAGCCTTCCTTCATGGCTCCCGGCGACGACAACCGGACTCCCCCGGCTCCGACACCTGCTGCCACTTCCTGCTGCCACCTGCTGCCGACACCTGCTGCCAATATAATAGAAAAGATTATCCTTGCCCGCTTGGAGTGGTACCTGGAACGCTACAACCCGTGTAATTGCATGGCTGGTTTTCGTCGAGATCACTCATCAGTAGACAGTGTTGTTGAACTCGCTACGTATGTCCAGCATCAAAAGTCACGCAAAAGATTATCCGCAGCTTTGTTCTTGGATGTCAAGGGGGCATACAATAACATATCTCACGAGGCTATCCTCGATGCTCTTGAGATGGTTGGCCTAGGTGGTCGAGTTTTCCAATGGATTTCTCATTACCTTTTTATGAGATCTTTCTTTGTGTGTACTGGCGATGGTAAAACCGCACGACACTACACCTACCGAGGTGTCCCTCAAGGCGGTGTACTAAGCCGTACCCTATTTAACCTCACACTTATTGGTCTCGTTGATCATCTGCCAGCAGCGATCAAGATATCAATGTACGCAGACGACATTTGTATATGGACTTCAGGTGTCACTCGTCCTCAGATACGTGTAAGACTTCAAAAAGCTGCTTCTCTGACAGCTATATACCTCCGCGACCATGGTCTTGAAATCTCGTCAGACAAATGTGCACTGATGGCATTCACTCGCAAACCAATGACCCCCTACGCCATCTCAAGAAATGGCCACATAATTTCTTACGAGAAGACTCACAGATTTCTTGGAATAATCATTGATAGAGATCTCTCATAGAGCCCGCACGTGACCTACTTGAAACAGCGTCTGACAGCAATCTCCCAGCTTTTCAAGTTTCTGGGCGGAAAGACTGGGGGAATGTCAGTGCATACAATGTTGGAATGGTACAGCGCTCTTTTGCTGGGCTTCTTGAAATACAGTTTGCCCGTACTGACCAACACTTGCCAGACAAATCTTCGTGTTTTACAGGCTATTCAAGCTCGGGCTCTCAGTGTTTGTCTTGGTTTGGCAAAATGCACATCGACAGTAGCGACTATTGTGATCGCGCGGGACAAACCCATACAAACGCACATTGCAGTGGAAGTGTTGAGAGTGCACATTAGGCACTCTGCCCATGCCCGTTCCCACCATCTGGCAACACTACCGTCAGAAAAGCCGCAGGCATCATTTTGTACTACGATTTCGGATTATTACACCTGCCTTCCATCAGGCTTCACCCCCGCAACTAAGCCATCGATTCGTCCATGGTGTTTGGCTCGACCTACAGTGCACCTCACCGTACCAGGAATCAGGAAAAAAATCTGAGCTGTCAACACCTGCTCTTAAACAACTAACTCTGCTCCTTTTGCACGAGAGGTACGCCGACCAAGTACATATCTATACTGATGGATCGGCAACTCTCCAGTGTTCTTCTGGAGCCATGGTTTTCCCAGCGAAAGCCATCACCATCAGTTTCAAGACATGTCGCCCAACGACATGGATGGCTGCGGAACTTACAGCTCTTCGCACTGCACTTCGTCTCGTCAACCAAGAACAACCTCGAAGATGGTCAATATTCAGTGACTCGAAGACAGCACTGCAGTCTTTGCTATCAGCCCTGCGGCATGGACCACACGAACAACTGGTATTCGAGATTAGAGAACTAATCCATACCTTGATTGAGAAAGGACACCACGTGACATTTCAGTGTCTTCCAAGTCACTGCGGCGTCATAGGGAACGAACACACGGATAACGCTGCTCGGTCGGTTGTTCAAGGTGACGAAGAGGAGCCGACACCATTATCAAGGACAGATGCCGCTGGAAAACTTCGAATGCTCAGCCGTGATATCACGTTCTCCTTGTGGAGCGCAGGAAGTTTTCAAGACAACCAGCTGCACAACCTAGACTCCTCTCTACACCTTTTGTATTCCAGGTGGACTCTGCCGTCGCGAAGCTAGCCTGCTTTGTCGAATATGGCTAGGGGTGGCCTTCACCAAGTCTTTTGCTTTCCGAATCAGATGGGCCGACGACGCCTCGTATGATGACTGTGGTAACGACGAGACTCTTCAACATCTTCTCTGTGACTGCCCTCGCTACAATTTACAGAGACGATCGCTCGCAATCGCGATAGCGCGCATTGACCGAAGACCTCTAACAGAGGAACTTATTTTAAGATGCCGCCATCACAAGCCATCGCAGCAGAGGGCGATGAGGGCACTGTTGCAGTTTAGAAAGGCAACAGAATTGGACAAGCGGCTGTAGCCGAACAGATGTTTATAGTGCTGCAAGTGCCCCTGTGCTGTGCGGTGACAGTACGCGGCGACAGTGACCGACTGTGATTGTATGTCTATGCTCATTTCTTTCTTTATCTCAACTTTGTTATCACTTTACCTCCATCCTCCCCTCTCTCCCCAGCGTAGGGTAGCAAAGAGGATATTCCCCTCTGGTTAACCTCCCTCCCTATCCCCTTTCCTCTCTCTCTCTCTCTCTCTCTCTCTCTCCATAAGACTCTTCAGCCACTTGAACTATCTCATCCATATTAGTAATGATATTGCCGGCTTTGTCTCTTAACGCATACAACTGATTCTTGCCTATTACTAGTTTCTTCTTCACTGCTTTTAGGCTTCCTCCGTTCCTGAGACCATGCTCAATTCTATCCATATTATAGTCCCTTATGTCAGCTATGTTGCGCTTGTTGATAGCTTGGAAAGTTCTGCCAGTTATGTTCTAGCTGTAGGGTTAGAGCCTTAAATTTCATACATTGGCATTTCTTAATCAGATCTTTCGTCTCCTGCGATAGCTTACCGGTATCCTGTGTAACGAAGTTACCCCCGACTTCTATTGCACACTCCTTAAAGATGCCCATAATATTGTCGTTCATTGCTTCAACACTAAGGACCTCTTCCTGAGTTAAAGCCGAATACCTGTTCTGTAGCTTGATCCGGAATCCCTCTATTTTCCCTGTTACCGCTAACTTATTGATCAGCTTCTTATGTACCAGTTTATTCCGTTCGCTCCTCAAGTCTAGGCTAATTCTAGATGTTACCATCCTATGGTCACTGCAGCGCACCTTGCCGAGCACGTCCACATCTTCTATGATGCTAGAGTTAGCGCCGAGTATGAGGTCTATTTCATTTCCAGTCTCGCCATTCGGGCTAATCCACGTCCACTTTCGGTTATCCCGCTTGCGGAAGACGGTATTCATTACACGCAAATTATTCCGTTCTGCAAACTCGACTAATAACTCTCCCCTGTTATTCCTAGAGCCCATACCATATTCCCCCACTGACTTGTCTCCAGCCTGCTTCTTGTCTACCCTGGCATTGAAGTCGCCCATCAGTATAGTGTATTTTGTTTTGACTTTACCCATCGCCGATAACACGTCTTCATAGAAGCTTTGGACTTGCTGGCTATCATGACTGGATGTAGTCGCGTAGATGTCGACATGTACGACCTTCAATTTGTACCTCTTATTAAGTTTCACAACAAGACCTGCCACCCTCTCGTTAATGCTATAGAGTTCCTGTATGTTACCAGCTATATCTTTATTAATCAGGAATCCGACTCCTAGTTCTCGTCTCTCCGCTAAGCCCCGGTAGCACAGGACGTGTCCGCTTTTTAGCACTGTACATGCTTCATTTGTCCTCCTAACCTCACTGAGCCCTATTATATCCCAAGTAATGCCCGCTAATTCATCCAATAGCACTGCTGGACTCGCCTCACTAGATAACGTTCTAGCGTTAAACGTTGCCAGGTTCAGATTCCAATGGCGACCTGTCCGGAGCCAGGTATTCTTAGCGGTTTAATTCGGTTTAATTTAAGCGGTTTAACGGTTTAATTACCTTCAATTAGTAAAGTCGACCGAGTGTCCTAACCGAAGTTACATATCAAGAGATCAAGAGATGGGGCTTCAGCCCCCCCCGAAATTTTTTCGTGCTGTCCATGCACCGCCGACAAAAGCAACCCTCGGCGCCGGAAATCATTCTGGATTTTGTCTAGAGCGTCTTTTTCACGCTCGAAAAGCCATTTCACCGCGAAAATTGTGAACTCGGGCTGAATTTCGTGGCAACGCCCACGCACCGGGAGTCACATAACGCAAGCAGCCCCATCCGAGCACAAAGTTTCAAGGATGTTTTCATGGCGAACGGGCTCGCCGCGGCATTTTGCAGAGGCCGCGGAATCTACACTCCATCATGGAATTTACGGAGCGCGTGGATATCAATTCCGAAACTTTATGGGTATAAAGTTCTCATAAACTTTTGATGTGAAAGGTGCATTGACATTTCCAAACATGTGCTTTAGATTTTCGATTGCGGAACTTTGTAAGTTTAATGCTCCCATAAATATTTGATGCCAAAGGTGCATTGACTTTTCCAAAGTCGCACATCGGGCCATACAGCGAGACAAGCCAAATGACCACGCTATCAGACAAGTTGACAAAGCCCGTAGCGAGGCCCGATGAGACGAAGCGTTGTGGTAGTTCATTCGTGCCGTCATGCCACATAAAAAAAGTATATTTTTTTTCACCTGCGCCAAAGCATCCAGTGAAGACACTAAAGCCAGCCAAGGCAACTACGTTCTTATTTTTTCTACTTTGACTTTTAATCGCGAGGACACATTGAGCCTCTTCAATTTTTTGTGCACGCTCCCCTACCCGCGCGCCGCCAGAGCCAGTCAGAGCGCATGCGTTTTTCTCGTGTTGCCCCGACCACCGCGCGGCGCCCTTCGGTGCGAGTTCGCTTTTCTCTGGCCGAGTGCATTTTCGCCTGGCAGAGCTTTGGACGCTTCCTAGCTAGCAGACGAGAAAAAGAAACAATGGTCGCTAGCCGCCATCACTGTGGGGACTCGACGGATTGCAGCGCGTTCACTTGAGCGCAACCTCTCCAGAAAGTCTTGTCTCGCCGGTGTAGGATACCGAGCAGTATGCGCATGGTTCTTGGTGGACCAAGCGTCTCGTGTTTTCTTCGATATTCCTTTAATAGCCATATCAGTTGCCTGAAGTAGGCATTCTATTGTGACCAACATACTTCGCGTTTTTTTTTTTTTTTTTTCATTACGGTGCCGCCGCCCCACAAAAGGAAAAAAAAAGCGTTGTTGCGGTGCAGCGAATTGTCGCATGGTGAAAGTGCTATTTTGTTACTTCTTTTGCGGAAAGTACTGGGCCATGGGACGCTTCAGCTGCCGGATAGTCTTATTATATTATTGCGATAGATATTATATGGACACTCTAGGTGCATTCCTGCCGTCGCCGTCGCCCTCATGTTCCGCATAAAGTCGAAGTGCGATAACATCGTGACCCCGCGCCGCATGCTGTATGTGCGAGTGAAAGCGTGGGGGGGGGGGGGGATGGGTGAGCCGACGATAGTGGCTCAGTCTTGTGTGCGCAAGGGAGAAAAGTGAGGAGTAAGCGCGCCGCCTTCCGTCGCGCGTGATACATCGGGGGGAGTGGATGGAATGGGGGCAGGATCTAGGATTTTGTGAATCTGTGATTGCGCAACATGTTTATTTGCCTTGTTTGACGCATTATATACCGTGACATCTTCTTAGATACGTAGATTTATTGGAGACTTACTTATACGTATGTTTAAATATCTTGTTGCGAGGTTTTGTGTATACGTGCAGTGAACTTCTGTTCCAGTGGCACTTTTTTGCCCTTTATCAAGCTGTATCTCTGCATTTGTATATTCCATTGCATCTTCGCATTTCTAATGTACGAGGGCGAGTCAAATGAAAGTGAGCCTACCCACCCCGTGCAATTATGGTTCTGTTCATTATCTGCAAGGCCTGGGCGTAGCACACAGGCATCTCTCATTTACAAGAGTGACACGCAGATGTGAGGGTAAATGTTCTTTAATGCTCTCATACACTGGGTTGGACATGGTTGCGTGCCGTAATGGACTCTCCAGAAGTTGAGCAGCGTGGTGCCGTCAGGTTTTCGACAGCTGAAGGTGTTTCCCAAAAAGAAATTAGTAGCCGTATGGCTGCCGTGTACGTTTAACATTTCATTTCATTAACCACTGTGAAGCGTTGGAACAAACGTTTCAAAGAAGGATGTGAAATTTGCAAAGACGATCCCAGACCGGGCCAAAGCCATCGTGCAAACACCCCTAACAAAATTGCAAAGGTTGATGAGCTGATGAGACAAAAACGGAGGATAAGCATCGATGAACTGGCAGAGCGTGTGAACATCAGTCACGGTTTTGTTCACGCCATAATTCATGAACATCTCGGCTATCGGCTCTTGTGTGCGCAATGGATGCGCAAGATTTTGAACCACCGCCAGAATACGGAGAAGATTAGCGCTGCCTTTACTCATCTGATCCGGTATCACAATAAAGGTGACGATTTCTTGTCTGCAATTGTGATCGGAGACGAACCATCATGCCACTTCTAAGAGCCTGAAACACGACGGCAAAGCTTACAATGGAAACATTCAAATTCACCTTCCCCAAAGAAAGCAAAGGCCGCCATTTCCGCCAGAAAGGTGTTGTTGACTTTTATTTTTCGATCGTCAGGGGCCATTACTGATAGAATTTGCTAAATCTTGAGAGACTATCAATTGTTTCCGATATTGTGAAACGCCGGATCGGCTGCGTGTCGCAATCAAGAACAAACTACGTGGAAAATTGACGAATGGGGTCATCTTGTTCCACGAAAATGCCCGTTCCCACGTCGCTGATGTGGTTAATACAAAACTGGCAAAGTTCAAGCGGGAAACGCTGCAACATCCGCGATACAGCTCAGACCTGTCGCCTTGCGACTTCCACATTTTGGGGCAACCGAAAAAACAGCTCAAGGGAACCAGATTCGTCTCGGACGATGTCGTGAAAGTCAGTTGCAGACGTTTTGAAGCAGCAACCCAAGAAGCTTTATGAGATGGGAATTGCGCGACTCTTTAGTCAATGGGACAAATGTCTAAATGCTCATGGGGGCTACTTTTAATTAAAGTACCCCGTTTGTTATATATTCGCATTGGCTCACTTTCATTTGACTCGCCCTCGTATATTCTGCAGAACTCCTGCTTGTTATACATGGTCTCTGTTGCAACTATAATTTCGGTGCAATTACTCAAGATACACGACCGGTGACAGCTGCTGCTGCGTAATACATTGGAACAAATGGCAGCGTCATTAAGAGTTTTCACTGGCCGTTGCATATGTACAAGAATGTAAACAAGGATCTTGAATGACAAAGTGTCATTAACATATTTGTCCTCAACTTGTTCATTTCATGGCCTTTACATTTTTCATATCAGCGGCATGCACTGCTTTGCTGGCTTCGAACTGATGTAGTTCTAAAGTTCGTGAGATATTTTATTTACTTATTAAATAGACAAAATACATACAAGCATTGACATCAGTTATGTTAGGCACAATTTTTGGCACATACGAGTATATTCTTTTGTAAACAAATACATATAATACTTGTATTGACAGTGCGTAGCGTTCAACACTTCGTTTGCAGCATCTTTGGCAATGGCAATGCAGTCATTATTCGTGTATTTGATCCCTAGGCAAATTGTTTAAGAGGAAGTTTTAGCTCGGGCCCAACTCCGACGCGGCCTATTCAGATACATGTAAAACGCAGAAACGGTTTTCTGAGATAATTCCTGAATCGCTTTTAATAAAATTTGTTGCATTTGAGAGAGTATGTTAAATTCTAGTGTCTGTTGGAAGCGGAATTTCGATTTAGGGCCTGAACTTTGTTTAAAATATTTTGAAAAATTCGAAAGTACGAAAAAAATTGAATCACGTAGTTTAAATATTAATAGCTCATCATCAAGAAGAGATATCGCGGTTCTGTAAACGGCATCCATTACACCATTCAAAGCGGACAAATTCGATATGTCAATTGGTATCTTACGTGAATTGGTTATGTTATGTCCAAGGGTTCTGCAAAGCCGTATTTCCATAATACTTAATTTTTAAGACTCATGTGTAACCAATCAATTTTGTCCGCTGTAGATGTACTATTATGTGCAATTCACAGAACTGTGATGTCAATTTTCAATGCTGATTTACAGAGTTGTAAACTTAATTGTTTCGTTTTCTGAAAAATTTCGATTTTTGCCACTTTTCAATAAAATATTGACGACCTAAATCGAAAATTCGAAACAAACAGTCACTAGAATTTAAGTTTTTCTTTTAAATGCAACAAGCCTCGTCAAATTTGGTGCACTGGTTGCCGAGAAAAACGAATTCTCCTTCTACATGTATTTAAATAGGAGCATCCGACCTAATGTTTCCTCTTAAGGAGGAGGTCCACCTGCAACGTGAGCCCCCCCGCGAATGAAATTTCTGGCTACGCCACTGGTGTACTTAGATTTAAGTGCACGTTAAAGAACCCCAGGTGGTGGAAATTTACGGAGTCCTCCACTACGGCACAATCAGAAAGTGGTTTTGGCACGTAAAACCCCATAATTTAAACGGAAACTCACACTCCGTGAGCGATCAACGAAACTTTGCCAGGTTTCACCCACACGATCCTGTTAGCAGTTCTTCCACACAAATGTGCTCAGAAAAATATAGAGGACGCGTAACCTTCGCCTTTAAAGAGGCCCTGAACCACCCCTCGAGCTTGGTGAAATAACATAGTCCGTGGGTAGCATACGCTGCTATGAACATCTCAGTCAAGTTTTGCTGTAGTACGCGGTGCATGGAGCTCACAAGCGGATCGCGAAGTCACCTTTTTCTCAAGCGCTCTCTTTTCAACAGAAAACCTTGTTCTCACTCTCTTCTGGACGCTTCATTTCGTCATCAGACGCTTTATTTCGTCATTCCATTGGACGGCTGCTTTTGGCCGATAGCTGACATCAAGCTGCAGTGGGCTACATGGCGTAGATAAAGGGCGGCCGCGGGGTGCCACCACGAGTCGACTGGCTAAGCGCACTGCGGCTCGCTGAGGGCAACCGCGTTTGGCTTATGTTTAGCGCGTCGTAGGCACCAAAGTCGGAAGTCGTGGCCTCTCCAAAATGAAATTGTAACTGCGCGCCACGGTAACATTTAGAAGGCGGAGCGTTGTGGAGACGCCCCACTGCGCCGTAGCCATCGCAGTGCAAGGCATTGAAGAAGGAACGGGAGCAGAGCGGAGGTCGTCTTTGATTGTCAATAACTCCGTTTCTGCTGAACACATTGAAGTCCTTCTTGCGGCAAACTATTTATAAATAGCCTATTTTCACTACAAATGCCTTTCTCCGCTTCGATAAAAAGTGGTTCAGGGCCCCTTTAGAGCTGAACGCGATAGCATTCAAAGATCCCTGACTGCTTCTCACGCTCTCTAGCTTATGTAAACGTAACGTTTACGGGGAAACACTGGCGGCGAACGCTATGCATGAAGGTGAGCTTTTGGTTGAAACACGGCCTCTTGCGTGGGCCGATCCCGGACGTAATGCACAGCCGCGCCAAACAAAGAAACAAAAACAACATCATTTTCAGGTTTCATGGTATTGTTTCGCGCTTTTAATAATTCAGTCTGAAAATATTTAACATAAAAGGCATGCGCTGTCGCTGTTTTATTTCGTGACATTTGTTTGTGAGCCGTCATTCTCAATATTGCGAGGAATAACTTTGTGAAGAATGTAAGACAAGGTATGAGCAATTTTATTGATAGAATGGTGTGACAATATAACCCTTATAGTTATATCGCATGTCAGATAGCAAGGCGTGGCATAAAGACATACCTATACGGGAATTTCCGCTCACGGGGACGCCGGCGCTGGACACCGATTTTTCTGCCACACATGGCCCTTAACGCTATCGCGTTAAAATTTATACCACTCATCCATCCCGTCTATAACGCATTGTTGCACACACGCCAACCGAAACATCAGTCAGAAATGCTGCATAGACTTAGGAAAAGCAGAAAACATTTCCCATTGACGTGCGAACTTTTACACTGCTTCACTATACAATGATTTACACGTTTATACAACATTTTCAATGATTCACTATACAAGATAAGTTTGTAACTCAGGTTCTGCGTTTATTAATATTTAAATATTACAATCTTGAAAGCACTGTTCACGCTTTTCGAGCGCAGCTCTTCGGCGCCCGTTCTTGAGTTAAGTGTCGGCGTTCCTATAGGCGTACCTCGGCTTAACCGAGTGAACGAGCACACCGAAGGATGGAGAGTGAACGTGGAGCGCAGCGAGACATGAAAGACGGTGATAGCGAAGAGGGCGCGAAGAGGAAAGTGGAGGAGGAGGATATGGCGAAAGCGTGTAAAAGTGTAATGCCGCGCAAGACGTGTTCTACGGCGACGATCACTGCGAGATGGTGCCAGAGTAGCGTGCGTTGTCTGTTCACCGATGACGCCATCGATAAGGCATGCAGCGAGCGCGTCCACCGATACCATAAATGGAAACAAAGCACTGCATGAGCGGATGTCTGTCTGCCACGGCTGCAGTGAATCGCGCCCACGCGTCACCCACGCGCCGCCTCTCGCGATCAGCCGATTAACGAGGCAGTAGCGCCACACTTCGCTCCCTTTGCAACGTGCCGCACGAGACAGATTGTCCGCGCCATCCAATATATTGCGCGATCAAAACACATATAGAGCTGCACTCAAATTTCGCGTTAGGGAGTATCGTAATAGTCAGTAAATTTTTAGGTCGTAGCTCTTAGGCGCTGTTGGAATCGCACCGCTGGCCCGAGTTGTTGGGGTCTCGGTGCTGACGCCCGTTATTGCCAATGGGTCGCAAGCCCCAAGGGTAGCGTTGGCCTGGCGGCCTGGGGCACTGGAAGCATCCGAAGGTCCCGGCAAAGCATGAGAAGACTGGTAACAGAACAACTTGTTTATTCTAACATAGCAAAAGAGCGGCCGGTCAGGTCGACCGAAGTGGAGAGACGGGAGAGCACGTAACTCAACAGTACAAATCGGAGCCTCTCTCCTCTGGCGTCCGGGGGCAGCTGCTCTTATGCCCTCGGCGTCGCGGTCCAAAAGGGAAGGAGGGAAGGTCACGGGATGAAGGTCACGGGACGGCGGAGCATGAGCCCACGACGGCGCGAACTGTCGGGCCGAGAGACCTGCTGAACCGAGTGTAGTGACGCATCGCCAACCCTCACCCACACGACGGCGCGAACAGTTGAGCCGAGAGACGTCCAGGCTCCTCATTCGGGGAACTCCGCTCCCCGGCTGCCGCGCTTTGACAAGCGAGGGCACACACACACACACGCACACACGAAGACACGTGGCACTGAAACACGCCTGGACACGCTTGGCGGGTAGGCGTTGTGGCGGCGTCGAACAGGCCCAAATGTCCGCCGTTTTGAACAAAGCCCCGGCGTCCGTTGCATCCGCGCCGGCATTACCGCGCGTTGTAGGCGAAACGTAACAGACCGCCCCGCCGGGGGAAGGAGATCCCGATGGTCAGGGGACTGCATCCGCTGTCCGGAGGGATGTCGCTCGATGATGCTCATAACCGAAGTCGGGCGTCCTTTGGCGTTTCTTGAGCGCAGCGCACAGAGAAGCCCTCGTTCTCACGTTCAGGTGCACACAGGACACTGCAAAGTGACTTCGGGAGAGTTGACATTTTTGTTCTCGTTTCCGGCAAGCGTTAGAACCACGCCTGAAAGTCAACCGCTCAGTCAGCAAGCACGGCACAACCCTCACTAAGCCCTGCCAGGCTCTTTCCCCTTTTATACTGCTGCCTAGTTCCTTACAGTAGTTTAGCAGCACTCAGAACGCGTCCACAAATCGGAAAAATTGCACTAGAAAGCACATCATCACTTTGAAACACTACACAAAAGCAATAGGTTAAAAATCCTGCCTCAGGAAGAAAAACATCAGTAACAAGCAATTTTGAGGCTGATTCCCACGTTAGGGGCTTCGACTTAAGCCATCGGCGTTACCGTTGAGACTCCCCTTTTTGTAACGCACCTCAAAGGAATATTGTTGCAAAGCGAGGCTCCAGCGCAGGAGGCGGCCATTTTTGGGAGAGATGGTCTGCAGCCATTGGAGAGGGCAGTGATCCGTCTCAATGATAAACCTCGAGCCAGCTAGGTAACATGACAATTTCTGAACGGCCCACACGATACACGCACACTCTTTCTCGGTGGCGCTATACGCCTGCTCACGACTGGTCAGCTTACGACTAGCATACAGGACGGGGTGTTCTACTTCTCCATTTTCCCGTTGGCACAGTACAACGCCCATGCCTCGCTCACTAGCATCACACTGAACAACGAACCCTTTTGTGTAGTCGGGCGATCGTAGCACAGGCTGGCTTGTTAGGGCGCTCTTTAGGGCGCTAAAAGCTCTTTCCTTCGTCTCATCCCAGACGACTGTTTGCGGCTCTGTCTTTCTTAGAGCATCCGTTAGGGAAGACGCGATATCAGAGTACCTGGGGATGTACCTCTGATAGTAGCCGGCGACACCTAAGAACGACCGAATATCGGTCTTCGTGCCCGGTTGCGGGAAGTCTCGCACAGCGGCCACCTTTATTTCAGAGGGGCGGCGACGACCCCGACCAATCACGTGTCCGAGGTAGACAACCTCGGCCTGTGCTAACTGGCACTTGGGAGCCTTGACTGGTCAAGCCCGCATCGCGCAGGCGGGTTAGCACTGCCCGCAAGTGCGCCATATGCTCAGGCCAGGATGCGGAGAATATCGCTACGTCGTCTAGATACGGTAAAGCGAATTCTTGCTGTCCCCGCAACACTTTATCCATGAGGCTTGAAAAGCAGTATGGCGCGTTCTTCAAACCAAAACTCAAAACTTTAGGACGGAATGTCCCCATTGGTGAAATGAACGCCGCATACCTACTAGCCTCTTCTGTAAGTGGAACCTGCCAATAACCCCTGACAAGATCTAGGGTGGAAATAAACTGAGCGCTACTCACTCTCTCAAGGCGCTCCTCGATGTTAGGGATCGGATAAATTTGATCCTTAGTGATGGAATTAAGCCTGCGGTAGTCGACGCAAGGACGAGGTTCCTTGCCCGGTACCTCAACTAAAATCAAAGGGGAGGTATAATCACTCTCACCCGCTTCAATAACACCGAGCTGTAGCATTTTCTTTACCTCAGCCTCCATAATATCGCTCTGGCGGGGTGACACCCGGTACGCCTTGGATCGTACTGGCTCTGGGGAGGTAAGTTCTATGTCATGAGTAAGGACAGAAGTCCTACCAGGCCTCTCAGAGAACAGACCTTGAAACTCTTGTAAGAGCTGGTGTAGTTCGGTTTTCTGCTCAGGCGACAGCGATGCTTTACTTACTAAGTCACTAATGACTTGATCGGTGTCTTTCCTGTTCGTCACTGAGCCTAGTCCCGGAAGCTCGACCGGAAGCTCTTCTAACTTTCCCGCATCGGGAATTTCCTCTCCAGTATCTGGTGCCCTTAACGCTACAGGCTCAATTTTATCCCGTTCGGGCGTGCTCCGAATACCAGCTTGCTGCGCCTCTGACCCTTTTTCATCGTTCAACAACGTCGGCCCCGCAACTACCGCCTTTGCAGCGAGCTCCCGAACCTTCGATCTGGTTAAGGCCTGAACGCTAGCCTCACCAAACAAAAGCCCCTTCTCGCGCAGGAGGTGATCGGACCTGTTCGAAAATAGGTACGGGTACTGGGGGGGCAGCATAGATGACACTGCGGCCTCCGTCTCAAGTGCTCCGAAAGGTCCTTCAATAAGCACTTTTGCTACCGGCAGACACACGCTATGAGCTTCCACTGCTTGCTTGATCCATGCGCACTCGCCCGTGAACATATCGGGTTCTACGTAAGAGGGGTGAACTACATCCATTGTAGCTGCGGAATCGCGAAGCACTCGGCACTCTTTCCCGTTCACGAGGAGGTCTCGCATGTAAGGCTCGAGAAGCTTCATGTTCTCGTCAGTGCTGCATATAGACAAAAACACGACTTGTGTTTTTGTTTCTGGACACTGCGCCGAAAAGTGACCCGGCTTCTGGCACGTACAACAAACGCGCGCTTGCCTCATCTCGAACCGCTTTCTGCGTTCGGCTTCGGTTGCCGCCGTCTCCTTACGTTCGGTCGGACTGCTTTCACTCGCATCCGCACTACGTGTATCCCCCTTTGCTCTTATGGGTGTGAACTTCGGCCTCTCAAACTTGGAGCCAAATTCACCCTTTTGACCGTCCTTAGCTCCGCGAGCCCGACGCGTCACAAACTCCTCGGCTAACTCAGCGGCTCTAGCCACCGTACTAACGTCTGGCCTATCCAAGACCCAGTACCGCACGTTCTCAGGTAACCGACTATAAAACTGTTCTAGCCCGAAACACTGCAGAACTTTCTCGTGGTCACCAAACGCTTTCTCTTCTTTGAGCCACTCCTGCATGTTTGACATAAGCCTGTAGGCAAACTCTGTATATGACTCACTTTTGCCTTTCTCATTTTCCCGAAACTTCCGACGGAACGCCTCCGCTGACAGCCGGTACTTTTTTAGCAGACTCGATTTCACTTTGTCGAAATCCTCTGCCTCCTCTCTCTCCAAGCGAGCGACTACGTCGGCCGCCTCGCCGGGTAGCAAAGTGAGCAAGCGCTGTGGCCACGTTTCCCGAGAGAACCCCTGCTTCTCGCACGTTCGCTCAAAGTTAACCAGGAACAAACCAATGTCCTCTCCAAGCTTAAACGGCCGCATCAGGTCAGTCATTTTGAACAATACTCGTTCTCCTGCACCGTGTGCCTGACTTCCATTACGAGCGCGTTCCATCTCTAACTCGAGACGCTTCATTTCCAAAGCGTGTTGACGGTCGCGCTCTCTTTCTTTCTCTTGTTGCTCTTTACGTTCACGCTCATCTTTCTCTTTCTGTTCTTTAAGTTCGCGCTCCTGTTTCTCTTTTTGCTCCTCCCTCTCCTCAATGGTCTCAAGGCATTCCGACAGCTCGTCATCCTCAGCTTCTAACTCAAGAATAGCCCTTAGCAGTTCTGGTTTTCTGAGTTTGTCTGAGACATCCAGACCCAACTCTCTCGCAAGCTCCAGCAATTTCGGTTTGCGCAACGACTTCAAATCCATGGCTGCTCTGAATGCTGCTTTCTCTACTGCCTACTATTGTCTTGCCGCAAACTAACCCGGTAGCAACGACAACCACAATTACCAGCTCTGTTTCTAACACTAACAAAAGCCTGGCAAAACTCAGAAGAAGAAAGTCCCGCACTCACCAAACCTCGCAGCCAAGACTTCAGCGCAGTCGTTCCGCTGCAGGCAACCAGTCGTCACACAGGGCTCGTTGCACTGCTCCCGGATGGTCGTTGTGCTGCTCAGCATACAGTCAACCGCATCTCTTCGCTGCTGGCCTCCGTTGTCGCGATCTCACCGCTGGCAACCAGATGTTGGAATCGCACCGCTGGCCCGAGTTGTTGGGGTCTCGGTGCTGACGCCCGTTATTGCCAATGGGTCGCAAGCCCCAAGGGTAGCGTTGGCCTGGCGGCCTGGGGCACTGGAAGCATCCGAAGGTCCCGGCAAAGCATGAGAAGACTGGTAACAGAACAACTTGTTTATTCTAACATAGCACAAGAGCGGCCGGTCAGGTCGACCGAAGTGGAGAGACGGGAGAGCACGTAACTCAACAGTACAAATCGGAGCCTCTCTCCTCTGGCGTCCGGGGGCAGCTGCTCTTATACCTTCGGCGTCGCGGTCCAAAAGGGAAGGAGGGAAGGTCACGGGATGAAGGTCACGGGACGGCGGAGCATGAGCCCACGACGGCGCGAACTGTCGGGCCGAGAGACCTGCTGAACCGAGTGTAGTGACGCATCGCCAACCCTCACCCACACGACGGCGCGAACAGTTGAGCCGAGAGACGTCCAGGCTCCTCATTCGGGGAACTCCGCTCCCCGGCTGCCGCGCTTTGACAAGCGAGGGCACACACACACACACGCACACACGAAGACACGTGGCACTGAAACACGCCTGGACACGCTTGGCGGGTAGGCGTTGCGGCGGCGTCGAACAGGCCCAAATGTCCGCCGTTTTGAACAAAGCCCCGGCGTCCGTTGCATCCGCGCCGGCATTACCGCGCGTTGTAGGCGAAACGTAACAGCGCCCGTTCCTGTGTTGAGCGTCGGCGTCCTTCGGCGTAACCGAGTGAACACGCACAGCGAATGATGAAACTAAACGCGGAGCGCAGTGGGGGATGAAAGACGGCGATAGTGAAGAAAGGGCGAGGAAGAAAGTAGAGGAGGGTGAAGCGGAAACATGAGGAGGAAAGTGGAGGTGAGTATGGCGAAATGGTGAGGAGGCATGCGGCGAACGCGTCCACATGGAGACAAAGCGCTGGCGTGGACTTCGGATCCCCTGCGCATGCGTTACTTCGCCTGCATGCGCCGCCGCCTCTAGAGAATTAGCACTGTGCCAGCCATGTGTTCCCTTGTTCATGCTCTCTTTCTAACAATGAGCGATGCAACCAGAGCAAATTCTTCGTCTGCCGCTGCTGCTAAACGAGCGACCCGACAGAGGCTCAGTGCCGCCAAAATCGTCTTTCAGAATCTTTCATATTCGTCTTTCAGAACCAAATTTTTTGCCACAATATATCGGGAATTCAAAACACCTAAACAGATGCGCCCAAATTCGTATTAAGGAGTATCGTGATCGTCAGTGAATATTTTCTTCTCAATTCGCTCGTTTAGTATTCTTACCCCCGTATTCACAAACGCACCTCGACTCGAACCTCCAGCCGAAATGCGCCTTGAGGGCGGTTTTTCATTTCATAAATCGCCCTCCACTTCGAAACGCGCCTTGAGTGAAGGAAAGCTCGAGCGTTCATTCGAGAATCTCAAGGTATACCCCCCCATGCAGCTACCTAGAATCGCTCCTTGAGTGTAGTTAGTCCGTAAATATGGATACATCGTGGTCTGTCGGTCACCTTGTCGGCTTTTTCAGATGGACGCCAGTTGCCTCCGTAGCTTTTCTTTCGTTAACGAGATGCGCATTTGCTGAGGTGTCATTTTACGGACCGGTGTAATCCTCTCGAGCGCTTCGGCAACGGAATAATTCTACTGCGGCGCTGAGAGAGATCGGCCGTCTTGTAAAGAAGACCACCAGCTAGTGCAGTGACCTCTATTAACCGGTGTCCCACGGTGCACTTTCGATCGCGATCGGCCCCGACCCGGCCGGATCAAATTTCGCTATCGCGATTGGCCCACTTCCTCAACCTGCGAAAATGAACCAATCGCGATGGAGAAATCCGATTCCGATTGGGCTCGATCGCGATAGAAAGTGTCTCGTGTGACATCAGTATTATTCCTTGCATGAGCCAGTTGATGACCGGCATACGGGTATTCCTCGTGCGAGTGCTCCAAAACTTACTATTGCCGCCAGTGTATTCACGTGTTTCTCGCGGCTTATCGTACAAAGCAGCATTCATTCAAGCACGGCGCGACACATAACTGCGGCGGACTTCGAGCCTATGAAAAGAAAACAGCTACGAAGATTCCTGCCATTAATGCACGTATTGCAGTGTTCGATTTCTGGATGCGGATCTGGCAGCGCGGGCGCCGGCAATCACTCCGCCCAAGCGGTTTGTGCTCGGTTACAATATCCCCGACTACGATAATCCATGGATGGCGAAGCGCACAGCAGCAAGGCGAGCTTCTCTGTGAACGACCAGGAGCGATCACTTTTATTTTTGGGATTTTCCTTAATTTCATGCAGTTAGTTGCGCGAGGGAAAACAAAAAGTGTACTGTAATCTTGCGTGAGACGCGTGCAGTTGGTGGCATTTAAAGTCATAAGCAGTAATTACGTAAGCCATGCTTCAAAATTCTCAGTTCATTTAGCTTATGACGCCTACGAACATCCGAGCCCCACGAGAAAGTGACCAACCATGAAATGGCATTCAGAATTATACCTGCATGTATGCATAGGTGAATGGAATGTTTTGTTTGAATACGAAACACAGAATAACAATACAAAATAGTGCAGTTTTATTACATCAACTCATTTTTTATTGTAATAAATGAAGCTATAGCAGTGACATTGCTCCGAATACAGATATTGCTAGCAAGTGGTAGCAGATATATGTCATATATCTTTGTTGCGAACATTCCAGCTATTAGTGGGCGCATTATGTGAGTTTTAGATCGCTGTTTGTGGGTCTGCCTGCGCAAGCGCCAGGCCAGCTTAAAAGTTTCTTAGCAAATATAAATGAAAATAGTATGAGCTCATCATCATCATCATCATCAGCCTAGTTACGCCCACTGCAGGGCAAAGGCCTCTCCCATACTTCTCCAACTACCCCGGTCATGTACTAATTGTGGCCATGTTGTCCCTGCAAACGTCTTAATGTCATCCGCCCACCTAACTTTCTGCCGCCCCCTACTACGCTTCCCTTCCCTTGGAATCCAGTCCGTAACCCTTAATGACCATCGGCTGTCTTCCCTCCTCATTACATGTCCGGCCCATGCCCATTTCTTTTTCTTGATTTCAACTAAGATGTCATTTACCCGCGTTTGTTCCCTCACCCAATCTGCTCTTTTCTTATCCCTTAACGTTACACCTATCATTCTTCTTTCCATAGCTCGTTGCGTCGTCCTCAATTTCAGCAGAACCCTTTTCGTAAGCCTCCAGGTTTCTGCCCCGTAGGTGAGTACTGGTAAGACACAGCTGTTATACACTTTCCTCTTGAGGGATAGTGGCAACCTGCTGTTCATGATTTGAGAATGCCTGCCAAACGCACCCCAGCCCATTCTTATTCTTCTGGTTATTTCAGTCTCATGATCCGGATCCATGGTCACTACCTGCCCTAAGTAGATGTATTCCCTTACCACTTCCAGTGCCTCGCTACCTATCGTAAACTGCTGTTCTCTTCCGAGACTGTTAAACATTACTTTAGTTTTCTGTAGATTAATTTTCAGAACCACCCTTCTGCTTTGCCTCTCCAGGTCAGTGAGCATGCATTGCAATTGGTCTCCTGAGTTACTAAGCAAGGCAATATCATCAGCGAATCGCAAGTTACTAAAGTATTCTCCATTAACTCTTATCCCCAATTCTTCCCAATCCAGGTCTCTGAATACCTGCCGTAAACACGCTGTGAATAGCATTGGAGAGATCCCTGTCTGACGCCTTTCTTTATTGTGATTTTGTTGCTTTCTTTGTGGAGGATTACGGTGGCTGTGGAACCACTATAGATATCTTCCAGTATCTTTACATATGGCTCATCTACACCCTGATTCCGTAGTGCCTTCATGACTGCTGAGGTTTCGACTGAATCAAATGCTTTTTCGTAATCAATGAAGGCTATATATAAGGGTTGGTTATATTCCGCACATTTCTCTATCACCTGATTGATAGTGTGAATATGGTCTATTGTTGAGTAGCCTTTACGGAATCCTGCCTGGTCCTTTGGTTGACAGAAGTCTAAGGTATTCCTGACTCTATTTGCTATTACCTTAGTAAATACTTTGTAGGCAACGGACAGTAAGCTGATCGGTCTATAATTTTTCAAGTCTTTGGCGTCCCCTGTCTTATGGATTAGGATTATGTTAGCGTTCTTCCAAGATTTCGGTACGTTCGAGGTCATGAGGCATTGTGTATATAGGGCGGCCAATCTTTCTAGGACAGTGTTCCCACCATCCTTCAACAGATCTGCTGTTACCTGATCCTCCCCAGCTGCCTTCCCCCTTTGCATAGCTCCCAAGGCATTCTTTACCTCTTCCGGTGTTACTTGTGGGATTTCAAGTTCCTCTAGACTATTCTCTCTCACCTTATCGCCGTGGGTGTTACTGGTACTGTATAAATCTCTATAAAACTCTTCAGCCACTTGAACTATCTCATCCATATTAGTAACGATATTGCCGGCTTTGTCTCTTAACGCACACATCTGATTCTTGCCTATTCCTAGCTTCTTCTTTACTGCTTTTAGGTTTCCTCCGTTCCTGAGAGCCTGTTCAATTCTATCCATGTTATAGTTCCTTATGTCCGCTGTCTTACGCTTGTTGATTAACTTAGAAAGTTCTGCCAGTTCTATTCTTGCTGTAGGGTTAGAGGCTTTCATACATTGGCGTTTCTTGATCAGATCTTTCGTCTCCTGCGATAGCTTACTGGTTTCCTGTTTAACGGTGTTACCACCGACTTCTATTGCGCACTCCTAAATGATGCCCATAAGATTGTCGTTCATTGCTTCAACACTATGTTCCTCTTCCTGGGTTAAAGCCGAATACCTGTTCTGTAGCTTGATCCGGAATTCCTCTAGTTTCCCTCTTACCGCTAACTCATTGATTGGCTTCTTATGTACCAGTTTCTTCCATTCCCTCCTCAAGTCAAGGCTAATTCGAGTTCTTACCATCCTATGGTCACTGCAGCGCACCTTGCCGAGCACGTCTACATCTTGTATGATGCCAGGGTTCGCGCAGAGTATGAAGTCGATTTCATTTCTAGTCTCACCATTTGGGCTCCTCCACGTCCACTTTCGGCTAACCCGCTTGCGGAAAAAGGTATTCATTATCCGCATATTATTCTGTTCTGCAAACTCTACTAATAACTCTCCTCTGCTATTCCTAGAGCCTATGCCATATTCCCCCACTGACTTGTCTCCGGCCTGCTTCTTGCCTACCCTGGCATTGAAATCGCCCATCAGTATACTGTATTTTGTTTTGACTTTACCCATCGCCGATTCCACGTATTCATAGAAGCTTTCGACTTCCTGGTCATCATGACTAGATGTAGGGGCGTAGACCTGTACAACCTTCATTTTGTACCTCTTATTAAGTTTCACAACAAGACATGCCACTCTCTCGTTAATGCTATAGAATTCCTGTATGTTACCAGCTATGTTCTTATTAATCAGGAATCCGACTCCTAGTTCTCGTCTCTCTGCTAAGCCCCGGTAGCACAGGACGTGCCCGCTTTTTATCACTGTATATGCTTCTTTTGGCCTCCTAACTTCACTGAGCCCTATTATATCCCATTTACTGCCCTCTAATTCCTCCAATAGCTAATATCTTAATAGTGTAATATCTTAAATGAATGTATTTAGTATGAAAAATAAGCTAAACAAAATGAATACAGCACCTAAGCTAGTTTTCATGTGTCTTAAGATCCCTGCATGTTTGTCACCAACCTCTTCTCTTATGCAGCATTGTTGTGCAAGTGGAGAAGGGCTCCAGGTAATTTGTCCTGCTGCACTACTATACTTGTCGCACTATTCTGGCTAAGACGTCTACCTCCTTTCTGACATTCTACCAGCTTAAACATGACCACTAAATACATCTTGACTCCATGCATTTGCCTTCATGGACACCTTGTAGCTGAAGTCTTTTTATTTGCCATCCTGGTTTCTTTTATTCAGCCATATTTAATGAAACAGTACGTACCCCTTAATTATTTTCGGTCAATTCAAGTGCCAATTTCTAACACAATAAATTAATATTATGCTTCTCTTTTTGTGTTTCGATACCATTGCAAAAACACTGTGAACTACAAACACAAAGCAGTAGTACTGCTGACAAGTATATTCTAGAATAAAACACCGTCCGTATTCTAGACAGCAGACTCTCGGGTGTAGGCACCCAACGGTATGCATTGGTAAATCCTTGTAGAATATATGCTGTTTCTGCTCTGGTTCTAGCTTCAGTTTAATATGAACTTCTTTCATTCGATGCGGGTGACCGCTGCCTTCCATGGGGCTTGCAGAAGTTCAGCAATTGGCCGAGGAACAAAACGCAGGGCAGCAGCGTGTCTTGTGGGATGCCACAACAGGCCCAAATGGTGATGCAGACTGTCACAATAGCGATGCTGAAAAATACGGTATACAGCGTAATATTACCATTAGTTCAAAAAAGCTGAGGTCGACCATCAAAATTATGGTGCCTTTCTTGATGCGCACTTGCTCATGCTTAAGTAGCTTCAGCGTACCACTATATACTGTCAGGATTGGGGGCTCAATCCCATCGCTCGTGGTCCGTTGTCAAGATTGGAGTCCAGCATGAATTCGAAGGTAGCTGGCCCATGCCGTCGTCCTACTTATCCACGCTGAGGACGTTAATGAAGGGAAGAACTGCTTCTCATCGAGAACGAGGAATATGGGTTTATTTACAGTATTTAAATCAGTCTAACATGACTGCTTGAGAAAAAGAGTGTCAGTCCAACATGACTGCACGAGAGAAATGTGTCGAGCATCCGCACAACAGCCGTTTTTAAACACTCGGTCCGCCGGAGATACAAGGTGACGCGAACGTTCGTTTACTCATTGTAAATTCGCCGCCACCCCGCAGAACAGTTTACGCACACAAAGGCACACACATTCCGAAGTCCGGAGCCGACGTCAGAGGGGAGCCGTTCCGGGTACCTGGGAGACATTACGAGTAGCTCGTTGTCCTGCGTGCCGGCCGGCGCATGGGAAGCGACATAAAACGGCTTTCCCGCGGCAGCTTGCTCACGCGTAGCAAATCAGGTCCGCGCTGGGGACCTCGGGCACAATAGTTGGTCCGTCGAACCCGTTTCGTCACAACGGCGATGGGGCTGGTGGATGGAGGCGGTTTTCAGCACAAAGCCCGCTTCTTCGAACGCAGCCTAGCTGCAGCGACGGAGAGTGGGGGATGCGCGTCTTGTCCCTCAGTCGTAATTGGGTGGCAATTTTGCCTTGCAGCTCGCTATTCTTAACAATACTAAAGTGCTGGCTAAACATACTACCAAATGGCTGCATTGCTAATTGTGGGCAGTAAAAAAGCGCAAACCTCAACCGTAACACATTATGGGATACTGATGACGTCGCACACCTTAACCATGATTATGCTCTTCAAAACAAGAATACATGACCATTGAAGAGGAATAAAAAGTCAAATTGATTTCATTATGACATAGCTGTTCCGTGTTTGTGGTTCTAAATAACACGGTGTCCAATTGGCCTTCTTGTCAAAGTGGGGAGACGTAACGTCAATATTATTAAACAGTTTATGAAAATAAGCACCGACTAATTACAGGTCAGATTAGGCAAGTACTTCTGCAGCGCCTATAGGTTCACTCAGGAAAGCGAGATGGCGCAATTCCAACAGGCAGGCGCCGCATCTATCAATGCGTTTAGGTCTGCCACATGCCTTACTGTGCAGCACGTACGCATGATCTTTTTTTCATCAGCACACCTTTCCGAGGCCCGCATCCTGCAGCAGAATGCCAAAAATTTTATGTACACAGGGCGTTCGCATGCTCAGTAAGCTCAGTGCGCCTAAGTAACTGATATAAAAAGACAGCATAACTTTAAAAAATGTGTCCGTTGTGCGAACTTGAAAACGCTATATGGATCTCATGCACGTTTATGCAACGTGTATGAGATGCTACCACATAGCACATTGGAAAAAGTAAGGCGAAAATACACCAATGCTCGTAATGAACCACTGACAAGTAAATTTTCGGAAGATTAAAACATTGCGTAGCGTATATATGAAGTGAGGAAGCAGTGGAAATGCAGCCACCAGTGTTGATTCATTGACCATATGTGCTACAATAGGAACAGACCGACGAACCACCACGGCTTCTAAAACGAAGTACAAGACTCAAAAACGCTTGTTTTCTTCAACCTTCCGGAGCTATGCACTCAACCATGTGCATCCTGCCACACGTATACTATAACTGCTTCACCTCTACTGAAATATTACGTGATACTGCAATGATAATTGGACACAGGCACCGAGCGGTACCTTCTGCGTTTCTGTTTTAAAAAGCGGACCCTATAACAGACTGTCGTGCCGAATCTCCCACAAGCTTCAATTACGCAGCAAAAATTCAATGCCTTCCACTCTCTGAAAAAGTATGAGTCGGCCCAGTATTCCCTATCTTCGGGATCGGCCCACGTATGGGAAGTGCTTAACGCCTGCTTCACCTCCGCCGGGAGTCGGCCCGGTATTCACTGGCTTCGGGATCAGCCCACGTATGGGAAGTGCTTAACGCCTGCTTCACCTCCACCGCGAGTCGGCCCAGTATTCCCTATCTTCGGCATCGGCCCACGTATGGGAAGTGCTTAACACCTGCTTCACCTCCGCCGCGAGTCGGCCTGGTATTCACTGACTTCGGGATCGGCCCACGTACGGGGCGTACTTAACGCCTGCTTCGCCTCCATCCACTGCCGGTCGGCCAGGTATTCACAATCTTCGGGATCGGCCATGGGAAGTGCTAGACGTCTGCTTCGCCTCCGCCGCGGGTCGGCCCGGTATTCACTATCTTCGGGATCGGCCCACGTATGGGAAGTGCTTAACGCCTGCTTCACCTCCACGGCGGGTCGGCCCGGTATTCACTAACCTCGGGATCGGCCCCCGTTTGGTGAATGCTTTACGCCTCCTTCACCTCCACCGCAGGTCGGCCCGGCAATGCACTATTTTCGGGATCGGTCCACGTGTGGGGAATGCTTAACGCCTGCTTGACCTCCACAGCGGATTGGCCCGGTATGGCACTATATTGGGTATCAGTCCTAGTAGGCGAGTGCTTGACGCCTGCTTCACCTCCGCCGTGGGTCGGCCCGGTATTGCACTAGCTTTGGGATCGGCCTACGTATGACAAATAGTTGGTCTACGTCCACGGAGACTAGATCCTCCAGAACCTAGCCATAAACAGCTTCGCTCTAAAAAATATTTCGCGCAAGCTTTTGTTGCATCTGGTAATATGCTTCGGGTGCTATTGCGCGCAGCATGAGCAACTAGAGCCAGTCATGCCTGGACACATTGGAAACGTTTTATGGACAGCGCCGCAGCAACGTCATGAAATCAACATAATGTGTTTCCATGCGAAAATGGCCCACTCACCCATATTTTCTGTCCTGTTGTTGCTTTCCGAAAACTTTCGGCAGCACTCGGTCTTGAAGGTAAACAAAGCTGCTCGCCGGCCGTTCCATCCGTTGCCTCCTTCGAAGTCAATTCGGCTCGGTTACAATACACATATGGACAATATCACCCATAATAAGCACAATTAACAACGGCAACGTGAACCACCAATGAAGCAATGGAAAGAAAGAGCAGAAGCCTTCAATGACCTGCCATGTAACACAAAAACTAGACTTCGTCTTTTTGCTGATGACTGCGTCATCTACAACGCCATCCATAACCTTGGTGATTCCATTGACTTACAAGATGACATAGACACTATCGTTTCATGGTGTGAAAAATGGTTCATGCCTCTTAACCTTAATAAGTGCCAATGTATGTCCTTTTTACGTAAGCGCAGCATTACAAATTACGCGTACCACATAAGCTCAACTACAATACCACGAACAGACTGCTATAAGTATCTAGGTGTTCACTTGACATCATCATTATCATGGGTTACTCACATTGAAACAATATGCGCAAACGCCTCGCGCACACTTGGTTTCTTACGTCGCAATCTGAAATCTGCATCGCCCGCTATAAATAAACTTGCATATCAGACATACGTTCGGCCGAAACTGGAGTACGCATCATCTATCTGGCACCCCTCGCAAACATATCTCACCTACGAATTAGAAGCCATTCAGAATCGTGCTGCACGCTTCATCATGTCAAACTACTCAAGTAAAACCAGCATAACTGAACTAAAACGAATACTCGATCTTCCCAGTCTCCAATCACGTCGTATCATCTCGCGTCTCTGCATGCTTCACTCTTACTACTATCACCAAATAGCCAGACACCCTCGACTACAACCCCCGCCTAGAATCTCTCCCCGCCTCAACCACAGCTGTCCAATCGCGCACATTCAGTGCCGTACGTCTTCGATGAAGGATTCTTTTTTTCCAAATGCAATAGCGCTGTGGAACACTCTGCCCGACTGTATTGTCTCTTGCGCCGACCACACGACTTTCCGTGAGAAACTAACAATCCACTACACCTAGAATGGTTCGTCTCAAATGCATTTGCTTATTGACCCCTTTTAAGTAATTAATTAATAGTGATTCGTTCTCAGGCATAATGTTTTTAATATTATTTATGTAGTATGTACTTTGTTGTATTTTATGGTTTCTTTACAGTGATTTTGATGATAGTACTGCTTGCTCGGTTCCCTCCTGAGCGTTGTTTCCTTTTCTATTCTTCGTCTATCTTTTCTTCCTCTTTTCCCACTTTAGCGTGATGAAGAGTTCCTCACACTTTGCTTGCCCCCGCCTTATGTAATGCCTCCGGGCCTTTAAGGCTTCAATAAATGAAATGAAATGAAATGAAAGACAAGCACTAGTGCACTAGAAGGAGCCTGCACTAGTGATTATTATTACTATTGTTATTATATTATTATTATTATTATTATTATTATTATTATTATTATTATTATTATTATTATTATTATTATTATTGTGGTGGTGGTGGTAGTGGTGGTGGTGGTGGTGGTGGTGGTGGTGGCGGTGGTGGTGGTGGTGGTGAAGCCTGAAGCGGGACTAACTCGCTGTGTGGGATAGGCCACGAACCGGGTGGTAATATGATTGAGACAGACAGACAAACAGATAGACAAAGAACTTTAATGAGGTCCTGAGAAGTGCCGCACCTAGAGCAGCACCGCGGGCCGCTCCCACGTGGGGACGGGGAGGCCTTGCCTCACCGCCGCATCGTGGGCTCTCTGGACAGCCCGGAGTTGTGGGAGAATCTCGGAACTCTTGATGGCAGAGCTCCGCTCCTCCTCGGTGACTTGACTAGTCCCCGTATAACGAGAAACACCAGAGCTGCTAACCGACCCGCAGTCCGGGCAGGTAGACTCGAAAGCGCCCGGAACAATAATGCTGAGGAAAGCTAAACTGGGATATGACCTAGTCTGCAACATTCTGTGTATGATTGCCCGACACCTGGAGAGATTACCGTGCGGAGGCGGAAAAGCCCGCCTGCCCATTTGATTGTGCTTGGTGACTTCGTTAAAGGTGAATAAAATGTCTTCAAATTCCCCGTACCCATGCTGCAGGCCTGCGTCCTCCCCGGCGCGGAGGATTAGAGCGCGCGCCGGAGAGTGAGTGAGCAGTAGCATTGAGGTTGGTGAGGGAATATAGCAGAGAAACGAGATGTGCCGGAGACGAAGTAATGGTGTGCGGGAATATAATCTTATTGCTGAGAATTTTAGAGGCTTCGATGGAAATGCAGCAAGATGCAAAGGCCCTAACCGCCGATCTATAGAGTCTGTGTAGATTTGCGATCTACTATCGTCCAGGAGGACAAGAACTATGGCTGCCTGCTCGGCCCTCGAGGGAGTAGAATCTTTGAAAGATGCGGAATTGAGGATCGAACCCTTGTGATCGATGACAACGGCAGCGAACCTGGTCGAGCGGCCATACTGGGCGGAATCTACGAAGCAAGCCGAGCGAGGTTCATCCCTAACGTGTCTGAGAAGCGCTGAAGTGACTAGCGCAGGAGTGGACACGGGGTACAAAAGGGCGACAAGGACGACAAGAAGCGCGACGGCTCTGGCCTTGCGTCTGCCGACGTTGTGCTCTGGATGAACGTTGCGAGGAAAAGCAGAGGCCTGAATGCTGGCCCTTTGGGCGTCAGAGAGTTGATGTCGCCGCTCCGCAACGAGCGTCGGGTTGAGGCCGAATACGGCCAAAATCCTCCTTCCGGCCGGTGTAGACAACAGCCGAGCTACCTGGGCAGATTCCTGTGCATCGATGATCTCTTCCAGGGTATCGTGAACTCCTAGCTGCATGAGTCACTCGGTGCTGGCTTCTATGGGGATGCCCAGCACCCTCTTTATGCTCTTTCGAATTAGCATGCACAGCTTCTTCTTCTCGTGGCCTTGCCAGCAGTGCATGCATGGCCGCCACGTACGTGATGTGGCTCATGAGTAAGGCGTGAAAGAGACTCAGGAGGTTGTCTTCTCTGAGACCTCACCGTCTGTCGGAAACTCTGTTGATTAATGTGATCACGTTCTCCGTCTTCGTAGTAATTTTGTTGATCGTTCGAGCGTTAAAGCCGTTCGACTCTATGAGCATGCCGAGAACTCTAAGGACGTCCATCCTGGGAATGCGATTACCGTTAAGTGAAATAAATTAGTTAATAAGTAAGGAAGTAATCAAAAGGAAAATAAATGAATAGTCAAGGATGATAAGTAAACCGCTAATAAATTTAATGAAGCAGCGTATAATGAGGCAGTCAACCTTGCTCAGATAGGAACAGGAAATAGTAAAGGATAGATGTAAAAATGAGCAAGTGAAATTTTGAATAATAATATTATTAATTTTATGACTGTGGATATGTGTTTTTACTTTGACTTTCCTAAATGTATAATTTATTGAAGGAGAAATAGATTAAGCATGAACAAAGCGAAATATAAATACGGCAATCTGTTTGTGTCACAGAGGAAATTATAAATGGCTCGGCAAACGTTCCTGCGGCTGTATGCCAATACCGTTGCTCCAAGTTAGAGTATAACAATACTGCATAAAGACAGTCCTAGATTTCGAAGCGGAATTTCTAAACATCGCTTTCGGTGAGTAGAACACCGCCGACACGATAATAAAAAGTGATCGACGGATTCCAGCTCATTTCAGAGGAAGCATAAAGGGGATACCACCAGACCACATCTGTGCAAGTAAAAATGAAGTGGTGGAATACGGCAACGCAGCCTTGCAAACGATACTTCGAATTGCCGGTTAGGACAAAATTGTCGGTTGCAAGAGTAATTTAGATGCATAAAGTGTGTAAATTTTACTAATGAGAGGCTTTTTTTGTTTTGTTTTCAGTCAAAGAAAACTGCCTATATCTGGCTGCAGTGATATGCCGCAGAAGGCCATCCGCGCCAGCCAATATATTGCGAAATGAAAACACGTATAGAGCTGCGCTCAAATTTCGCATTAGATAGCATCGTAATCTCAAGCGAAGCTTGTATTCCCTCCCTCGTGTCGGCGTTGCCGTACAAAAAGAAATATCGCTTGTCGGACTGCGGATTCCAACCACCGACCTCCGGGTTGCGAGACCACCACGCTAGCCGATTCAGCCACTGTCGGTTCATCATGCGCGCCCCTTAAAGCGAGTTTTATATGCATGAAGAAGTAGACGCAGCGCTAGGCGCGAGCCAATCACAAGCGTCTCCGCCCTCCGGAACAGGGAAAGGGTGTGATCGCATGTTCGCTCACCTCGCGCTCACCTGTTTTCCGCAAGTTCAGGCCCGGCAGTCAGATGGGGAGCCCGCGTTTGGTTCGTTCTGCCGAAGAGCGGGCCGTGCATCGTGCGTTCGGCCGAAGAACACGTGGCGTTTGATGGGAAATCTTAAGAGAAATGGGAGATGGCCGTTCTTTTTTTCAATACAGACTTTTATAATAATGCTCATTTACTAGCATGCTTCAGAGCATCTCGTGGATTTTGATACCGACGAGGGCAAATATAGTTGCCTCAAATTTAAGCGACCTTCATGCAACAGGCTGACAAAATTTGGAAATCCTGCTCTTTAAAGATGTGGCGGAAAAAAAATCCTAACGTTCAAGATTAGTAATTTTTTTCTCCACATCATAGCGGTAATATTCCGTGGTAATTAGATAAAATTAACGCTCTTGACTCGCAGGCTATCGCTAAATATTTTAGAGCCGTAACCGCAGCCCATTTTCTTTGCACACTAACCAAAATACGGATTCAGCAGAATCCGCAAAAAGTGCTTCAGTGTGAGTGGGCGCTTCTATATATGTTTCCTGATTACAAATATTTTTTCTCGAAAAACTAAAATGGATTTCGTTGTCCTTGGTGCTCGGGCAGCAAAGCAGAATTTTTTCATCAAAATTTTGAAAGTCGCAGTTTCGCCTAAAAAGGTGAAGCATCGATTGCGACATCAAATTAGTAGACAGCTACACGAAATGAAAATAGCAGTTTTATCGGCTGTATCAACTTGTAAACATAGGCATACTAACTAAATTAACTAGCGTGGCGTCACGCGCGCACAAGCAAACAGGATCACATCTCACTCGATGGTAGCGGAACTCGCTTTCAAAACACTGGAGTGCGGCCGCAGCAGCAAGCGAATTGGCCTTCGTGCTGCATCTCGCATCGACGAGAACTATGGCGCGACAACACAGCGCATAGGCGGACTCTGCCCCGTCGCAAATGGCTTTCAAGATACAACGGCCCGGACGAGCGCACGTCGCCGCCCGGGCCGCCCGGAGTAGAACGCCCCTCTCCCCTCCCTCCCTCCCCCCCTGTGCTTTGCGCGCGACGGAAGACGGCGCGGTTCCTCCCCGCTTTCCTCACTTGCGTGCGCGAGACTGAGAGATCGCCGGCTCACGCTCGCACGCTTTCACCCGCACATACAGCATGCGGAGTGCGGCGACAATTTTGTCGCGCTTGGACTTTATACGGAACCTCACAGTGACGGCGACTGCAAAAACGCGCCTGGAGTGTCCATATAATTGCTATCGCAATAAAATGTTTTCTGTATCACAAGGAAGAACTTGGAGGTGCATTGAAAGCTTCCCGCAGTTTGTGCTGTTAGTGACTATCGGGCATCGTCGACAAAATATCGGCGTTTACATGAACGCGACGACTGGCACCTGACATCGCAATTATAACGCGTCGCATTTGTGGAAAAGGCAGTAATGCGCTAGGAAAGCGAGTCGCATCCGTTGCGACGGGAGAATGCGGTTCGATACGGGGTAAGTCGTCTCGCGCCGCCGTGTGCTCTCCACCACTAACCGGCAGTCTATGCAAATCGCTGGCAACAGGTTTCACAGCTTGTCTCGGACGAAGGGAACGGTGCACATGGTGAACGCTTTCGCATATGTGATTACCGTGATGCGCTAAATAATGCGACACGCTACTGTCGTATGAATGTAAATGCAGATAACACACATGGCAGCGACGCCGGCCGTGCGTCGGATTTTGTGGTTATACCAGCAGAACCGCTTCGCGTTATGGTCCGCAACCGTTAGTGAGGAAAAAATTCATATTCACAAGAGGCGTGCCGGAGCTATATAAGAGGCAGAATTAGTAACACGGCGCTCAAGATCCTCAGCAGAGTTCCAATCGCTGAGGGACAACCCACACATAACATTATCTGGATACCAAGCCACGCAGGGATCAGGGGCAACGGAGGGGCAGACAGCCTAGCTCGAGGGATGACCAGCCGAGC
The DNA here is from genome assembly GCF_023375885.2 of Dermacentor andersoni. NCBI lineage: Eukaryota > Metazoa > Arthropoda > Arachnida > Ixodida > Ixodidae > Dermacentor > Dermacentor andersoni. The sequence continues at coordinate 325,095,360 of NC_092814.1, forward strand.
AGGAACGTCAACCGCCCCAGAGGGGCCACAGATCAACTGCGGGAACAGCTATTCAGAGCTATTAAACCTCTATAAGGGGCTAAGATATCAATATCCCCCCCCCCCCCCACATAAAGCATTAACAAAGGAGGAGGCCGCAGGATGGCGGAGACTGCAAACGGGCTCCTTCCCAAACTTACAAATACTAAGTAGGATGTTCCCCACGCAGTATAGCGCAACCTGTCCGTGGTGTGGAGCTAAACCAACATTATACCACATTACATGGGAGTGTACAAGAAACCAGGCATTCCACAAACACAAAACACCAAGTGCGGAGCAATGGGAGAGCTGGCTCACCAGCCGCGAGCTAGAGGCTCAAAGAGCTCTAATAGCGCACGCGTGCGAGGCGGCCCGGCTCAGTGGAGCCCTGGACTAGGGGCCCATCCATGGCTGAAGAGGACCCAAGCTTCAAGAATGAAGTCTTCGGCCTCGACCCGCTAAAACCTTAAAAGAGTCAATAAAGTTTTCCATTCCATTCCATTCCATATACTCTGAACTATAGCAGGGGCACCGCCACATATTGAGGCGAACGGTGCTTTTTAAGAGACAATTCGTTTGACACAAAGGACTGCGGCCCAGACCTGGTTTGGCGAAGCCGAAGCGAAGATACGTGGGCGCGTTACACCGAAGGCTTGTATATTGATCAGTGGGACAGTGGTACATTTACTGCGACGCGCTGATTGCAGGGCTCGAGCACCCGGGAAGGCTCTCGAAGAATTTCCTTTACGGCGAAGCCATAGCATATGTGGAAGTGAGGCTTTTACTTCATTTTTGGCTGCGTCATAATTGTTTAAAAAGTAGTACGAGGCTCATAAGCCTTCGATACTCGTCGGCCACGCGAAATCCAATGCCGTCGCAACAGTGGCGCCCGCACAGTATGTCGGCGCTGTAATATTTTTTCTACCTTCCTTTCTTTTTTTTTCTACTTCTTCTTTTCTGCATTCAAGCCAGACTTTGTTGCCTTCTCGTTGCGGATTCAGGAACACGCGCTGAACGGACTCGCGGTCTCTCCTCCGAAGCGGCGCAAACAAAGCGAGCACCTCGTCTCTCCCAGCATCCGACGCATCCCAAGATCGGCGGTTTTTAACTTAATCCTCGGAGCCCGAAGAATGAAATAAAAGCTCGTGTATCTCCTTCCCGGCGTTCCGTTCCCGTGAACATCTGCATACACGAGCAGCGAGAAGGACACGGAGCACGGTCCGCGTGGCGTCCCTTTCAGAGCCATCCGTCTTTTCCTTTCCGGCCAACAATGGGAAACTTATCGATCGCTCTGTGTGTATCCAAGCCAAACTTTGCGCGCACTGTGCTCGCGAAGTCATGCATCTTGAAGCGCGCCACATCTCGAACACGAGGAGCGCTGGCGCGGGGGCCCGCATGCGCCGCGTATACGCATCGGCGGCCGGATATTTTCGGTTCCGCGAAGGATCGCCACGCACGACCTTCGCTCCCGACACTGCCGCCTGGATCGTATTCGTGCCTTACACACGAAAGCTAGGACCGTCTCGGGGTGCCGGAACGGACGCGAGCTTAATGTAGTCACCCGTACATGCGGGATATAATGCCCACGCGTTGTATGCACTGCGGCCAACTCGAGCGATCGTAATTATCCATGCGCGTGCGTATACGTATACTGCACGGGTGCATACGGTGTTGGGTGCGACGGCGGGCGTACCGCGCTGGGCTGCGGCGCTTCTCCGTGATCTCCGATGCGTGTCTCTATTACAAGTCGTCGCGCGGCCTTCTCAACACTCGCCAGCGGCCCTCGCGCGACTCCCTCCCCTCTCCCTTCTCCGCGTTTCGCCCGCATCACCCGCTCTGCGAATATAGCATGCGGTGGGCTTTGTGCGAACGCTAATCCGATCAACGCGCACCTATTTTTGGGGCAGTTTTTTTTCCTCTTTTCTTTTTAAACCTTTCTCAACAAGACTCGTAGTCCACCCCCTTTTCTTTTTTTCCCCCACAACCCGAAGCGACACCGCCCTCGTCCCGTCCGCTTTGATGTGCTTGTGCCACACTCTTCGCTCACACTCTGCATGAATTATGCATGTGGACGCTTTCTCTTTTTTTTTTTCTTATATTGCTCATTTGTCGAAATGCTAACCCCGAGTCCTGTCCATTCTCGGATATACCTTTCATTTTTGACTCTCAACTGCGGAATTCGTGTTACGCCGACACTCCCGATGCGTCGCTTCTCCTCATCGCGATTACTCTTCCATTGTGTCTCTGTAGCTTTCAGACGTGCTAGATATTTACCGCTCCGCGCGCTCTTGTATGCCATATCTTGAGGCTCTTCGTCAGAGCAACTTAACAGAAACAGCATAATAATAATAAACTCGCATCGCGGCCCTGAAAAAGTGGATGTCCAGCGAAGCTGTTGAAACCCACCACTACAACTGCTAAGGTTGGCATGCAATGCTTTATGGCTTTAGAGTAATGGTTGTAGTGCTATTTTAGAGTAATGGTAGGAATGGGAGTGATAGTAATTTTGACAGCACGCGGCCGCCCACAGCGGTACTGCGACAATATTGAAATCAGTTGCTTGACTGGTTATTTTATATACGAAAGGCTAGGGACGTCACAACCCACGTCGCAAGCTGGCGTCGCCGCGGCAGCTTGCGCCGCAGTAATCTTGACCGGGAAACGTATCCGGGCAGCCCTACTATTGCTATCGCGAGCGCCTTATCATCAATTATGTGGTTCGGATGCTTTTTTTAGCTTGTTCTTCATTGAAACGTATGCTGTTCTGTATGTTGTATGCGTGATTCCAAAGAATGTAAGCACTGTTCGCTGCACTTTGCTGAGTGCTTGTAGCCTCTTCCTTGCGGGGCTATGAGCCACAGCATTTTTTGCTTGCTTACGGGGTATCAACCATTGATGATGACGTTTTTCGACATGCTGTTCTGCATGTTGTATGCGTGATTCCAAAGAATGTAAGCACTCTTCACATCGCATTGCTGAGTGCTTGTAGCCTCTTCCTTGCAGGGCTATGAGCCATATCATTTTTTGCTTGCTTACAGGGGTATGGTCTACTGATGAGGATAGTTTTCTGTCGACGGACGCGAAAGGATCCCGGGAACCTATCCATATACAGCTTCGCTGTAATAACCAGTGCGGATAATCAGATGCGTTACAAAGCTGCCGCTCGCTTTACTGCATGCAAATTGTATCGCGTTTCCACATATCACATACTTCTCTGTTCTCCGTTATTCCTCGCGTTCCTCACTTGTTTCAGTGGGAAAGGTAGTTGAAGTATTACGAAAAGCACTAAAGGCTGGCAATCCTGTAGCTGCGTCGCATAATTCCCTATATTCCCACATGTGCCGGCACCGTAGCGCGCTGTGCAACACCACCGCTTCCCAACACACATCTCACGCACGCACACACACAAACGCATAGAGAAATTGGGGATACATATAATACGAACCACGCAGATGATATATGCCGCCGTCCGGGTGGCTTACGCTACGGTTGGGACAGTCCGTCTTAATGCATACAAAATATGGCGGCGTGAGTCCAGCGATGAAATGCGCGCATGCTTATGCGTCGCGATATATGGGAATCGCGGGTGCTGCGTCATCACCTATTCTGGGTCGATTTTGGCTCCCATCTAAGTCTCCTTCAGCAGCCGTTGCACGTGCATTCGTACATCCACCTCTGTACATACTAGAGGACCTCCTTCGTGCATGTAATATAATGTTATCATAAAGTCCGGCAACGAAATCGTGTCCGTCCGTTCTCACGAGAGCCTAAGGCGGGTGCATATAGTTCGAGTCCCCCCGGTGATATTATTTTTTTTTCTTCTGAATATCACGGGCGCCGTAAAATTGTTGTTCAGGACGATGTTTACAAATGTATACAATGAGATCCCAGGCGCGAGCCACGCACTATGTGCGAATTTCAGCGACACCCCGTCTAGTCATCATTATCATATTTACCTCATCTTCGAGGCCGCCGTTGCCGAGACATGGCTCTAGACATTTCCAAACCTCACACTCCGTGTCATCGCACCCCACTTCTTGTGATCTCTTTCCGCTGGTGTGCGTAGTCGGTTGAAGCGGTCAGGAAACGCAGGTTCGAATTATTGTCACCCTTCGCGACCGGCGCCATCGTGGCTTTTCTCTCATATGCAGCGACTCTAGAAAGTTCATGAATGTCGACTCGAACCGAAACCACCGTTGGAACTGCAAACATGTTATTCGCAGATGAAGTTGCCCGGGAATGAGTGTCATACATACATCCGCGAGAGGTTACACCTGCATGAGTTATTGTACTGTTGTTATTATGATTACTTCATGATACAACCGAGAGAGGACGTACGTATCGCAGGAAGTCTGGGGTATGCATCCACGTTTCCTTGTACGTAATTGCGCGGGGCACGTGCGGATAGCGTGAGCACTTGACTAGAATATTTGAAAAAAGAAGATTCTTGGCACGTATCCGCGAAAGAAAGTTCATACATACGCTGCATGTGGAGCTGTTCGTAAGAACACATGCCGGCCAATCGCAATCTCGCACATATTATTAGCCAACGCGCCCCCCCCCCCCCCCCACAGTACAAGACAATGCTTACTAACAAAAAGATTTGTGAATTAGGCTGCAGAAAATTAATAGCGCGTGAACGTAAGCGATATTTAATACACAGCTCGAAGCACAAAGAAGAGCCGATTTTTTCAAGCGCCAACTGTGCGCCCATCAACGTGATTTTCGGAGAGGAAATTAGTTGACCGACAGCAGCCACTTTCCTTGGGTCTGCTTCTGATTACTCAGAACAAGCATTTCTACCGACGCCCCTGCGTGTTCCACGTCGGGGACGTCCACCTCTCACGCCATGGCGCCTACAGCGTCATGGACTCCCTCAAAAGCCCCCGTCTTCGATGTTGTTGTCCCTACGGGGAATGGTCCCGAGACCGTCGTCGACGCGACGGCCTCAATAGTTGGCCTCTCTGAGGTCTACTGCGTTCAGCACATGGGAGGCCTCAACTTCCAAGTCACCGTCAAGAGCATGGCTTCCATGTCTCTAATCGTCGATGCTGGCTGCCTCGTCATCGGTGGCGAGCGTTGTCCCGTCGTTCCCGTCGGCCCGCAGGTAACCAACGTAACCTGCCTCTTTTTGCCGTCCTTCGTTCCGAACGAAGTCCTCGTCCAGGCACTATCACCATACGGCAAGGTTCTGTCTGTCAACGCTGGTCTTATGAGCGGACGACGTGGCGTGCTCACGGGCACACGCTTCGTGCGTATGGAAATGAGTACTACAACCCCGGTCCCAAATTATCTGCGAGTCTCTGGTCATCGTGTGACGTTTGACTACCGCGGTTTGCAACGTGTGTGTCGTCGGTGCGGCTCTAGCGACCACTACCGTGCACAGTGCACCGCAGCATTCTGTGGCCGTTGTGGTGTCCATGGCCATGAGAGCGACGGATGCGACCGTCCTTGTCGGCGTTGCGGGGATGGTCACCCTACGGTCGCGTGCCCTATGCGGCGTACATACTCAGACACTGCTACTGGAGCCTTTCCCCCCTTACCGCCGGCGTCAACTGCGGTTGCGACTGCGCGTGACGCCGTAACCAAAGAAATTGCACTGACACCGCATGAAACAGCGTCAAGAAATGAAAAAGAAGAGGCATGCAGTTCGAGAAGTCACAGCGTGCCATCTTCGCCGGCCTCCTCTACTGAAAAAGAAGACCGTGACGTGGCGGATCGCAACACGCCATGTTCGCTGGCCTTCCAAGCAGCGAACGACACGCGTGCTGTGGCCGAAAGCGCCTCCACTTCGGCTGCTACCATCACTCCTCCTGATCGCAGCAAAGATTTAAACGCAGATAAAACACCTGACCATGCGATTACTACAGTCGATATACCCGCGAAATCTGCTGTGGCTTCATCCGCCTCAATTGCATCTCCTGCAACGGCGCAACCATTACATCTGAATGAGCCTCCAGCTGCCGAAGTTGTCGGCGAAAATGAAATCAATCCCGCCGCCCTACCGCTACCGACATCAACCTCATCAGAAAACAGCTTCAGCCTCGGAGTTGATAGCAACGTTGGACTCTCGTCAAGCCTGGATGAACTCGACATAGAAATGGCGGCCCCACGAGACGTAAAGCGCGCTCATGCGTCAGCCTCTGGCTCAGACGGCGGCCCAGATCGCCGTGCCGAGTTACAGCGGCCCAAAAAACCTCGGCCTTCTTCGAGAGGGTCGAAGAAGTGATGCGTGCACTGCTTAACCCCTGGACTTGTTCCCGGGGCGCCGACTTGAACAACACGACCAGGTCAGTTTAGTGATACATTTAATTAAATATGGCTGACACCGTGAGGATTATTTCATTAAATGCACAAGGGTTCCGAAGTCCTGTAAAACAAGCCGAAGTTATCAGCGTGGCCCGCGCAAAAAAATGTGACATACTGTGTTTACAAGAAACAAATTTTTTCACCATTGGACATGTCCTTACTTTCAAACTCACTTTTAACCTAGACTGTTACTTCTCCTTCGCGACATCACGATCCAGCGGAGTTGGTATTATTATTTTCAACAGAGCTCTCTTACGAGATCATCATGTCTTTTATGATGGGACTGGGCGAATATTGGCATTTGATTGTGTACTATCTTCATTTAGGTTACGGATTTTGTGCATATATGGACCCGCGCAGGCCATTAAGTCCAATGATTTTTTTCGTGACCTGGACGTGTATTTCCTTGACGGTCGTCACGTGGTGCTTGTTGGGGATTTTAACTGCGTCTTAGACACGCGAGCAGATGTTCAAGGCCCGGGCTGGGGTCGCCCTGATTGGAACGCACGGGAGTTGCGCCGCCTCGTCCAGCATTTTTCGTTGCTCGATACATATAGACTTTTTCATGGTTCTTTATTTGCCTGGACCTGGCGACGCGGTGCGTCGTCAAGCAGGTTAGACCGTGCCTATGTTCCAAGCAGTTTAGCTCAGTATGTCACCCGGTCTGATGTCATAACGTTACCTTCATCCCCTGTTTATATTTCCGATCACAAACCAGTTTTACTTGAAATTCGCTTCCCTGCTTCCTCATCAGTAAAACCTTGGCGTCTAGACATCCGCGTTCTACATGACGCGCGCTCGCGCTCTTGTTTGTCAAGAATCTTGGGCGCCTCTGTTTCTAGATCTGACCGAGAGTCATGGGATGCGCTCAAGGTGCAGTGGCGTCTGCACTGTTCAGTTGAAGGACGTGCACTCAGACGACGTATGTCAGAAGAACTGGCGGATACTGCCACGTAGCTCCGCATCGCCCTTCGGGTCAATCAACTGACTCCGTTGATGCAGTCATGGCAGCGTGAGCTACGGAGGCGTTTCCAACGCCTCATCGCGGCGTCGTCTTTGTCAGCTGCTGCTTGGCGATGCAGACGTAATCCGTGTGCACACCCCGAAGTTCTGCGCTTTTCAAGAAACTCGCTTTTTAGACAGCCGAATGCATTCGATTCTGCGGCCCCAAGAGCACTTCCTGTTACACCACCTCCCACGCGTGATTATTCACTGTTTGTAACGCATTTTGAAAACATGGCGCGTACGACCACGCAAATAGATTCTGGCTCTCAAGGATTTCGTACATTGCTTAGTGGGCTGCCTCAGGTTCCACCTGAGGTAGCTGACCGTCTTTGTGCACGACCATCAGCCGAGGAAGTGAAGGCTGCATTATCTTCCATGAAGCGTGGCTCGGCCCCAGGGCCGGACGGGTTACCCGTTGAGTTTTATCTAACGTTCTGGGAAGATATTGGTGCCACTTTCGTATCTGTCATCAGCCAATGCTTTGAGAACTTTGATTTCCCGCTTAGTTTTCGGGACGGTCGCATTGTGCTAATACCTAAGCACGATCCGTCATCAGTTCGCCCAGAGGAATGGAGGCCAATCACGCTTCTCAACGTTGACTACAAACCTTCACAGCTGTTCTCACCCGGCGCTTGAGAAGCCTGATGCCTTCCCTAATAGGACACCATCAGGCATGCTCAGTCCCTGGCAGAGAGATGCACAGTCTTTCGTTCGTTACGCGTGACATAATGACATACACGCTCGCCAGGTCGGCACGTGGTCTCTTAGTTTCACTAGATCAAGAAAAGGCATTCGATCGCCTCGAACATAACTACATTTTTAATGTACTGACCTCGTTCGGCTTTTCGTCAAATTTTGTTGAACTTACTAGGAATACCTATTCAAATATCCGAAGTACATTGTTCCTTGATGGTCGAGAAAGTGCACCGTTTCCCGTTACTCGTGGCGTTCGTCAAGGGTGCCCTCTATCCCCAGTACTCTTTGTGCTCAGCCTTGAACCATTTCTGCGCTCAATAGTGAGAGACCCTTGCGTATGCGGTCTCCCACTGCCTGGTAGCGGTGTTGTGAAGGTGACAGCCTTCGCCGATGACATCACATTATATCTCAGGAATGAAGATAGCTTAACCCGTAGCCTCCGAATTTTCACTGAGTACGGAAATATTTCAGGTGCTGCGCTAAATTTTTCAAAATGTCGTTATTTGTTCATTGGTTCACCACAGACACGCCTAAGTCCCCTTTTCCGTCTTCAAAAGAGCGATTCTCTTCGCATTTTAGGCCTTGACTACACCTCTAATGGCA